>NC_044551.1:115491532-115781532 GCF_007565055.1 Rhinopithecus roxellana | reverse complement strand
GGTGAGGGTGAGGCTCTGTGCTTGCAGGGTGGACACGGTCTTGGTGGCCCAGGCTACAGTTTAAATGATAATAGGCCTTGCCCAAAACTCAACTGCTTTTGTAAAGCTAAAAGGAAGCCATCAGGCTGAAACGAGGAGAGGAGTTTGAGTCCTGCTAAGGCGCAGACATTATTCTGGAGGTTATAAGAAATGAAACTTTCCCAATTGCAAATAACACCACTATTGTACACTGGCATTTTGAGATGTCTTTCCAGGTTTTTTTGCATGTCTGACACCCTTGGCTCCACCTGGACTGACAACCCACTTCTGTAGCCCCATCCAGAAGCGATTTGGCCCCAGGAGGACAGCTTCAACCCCCCTATGATTTCTGCCCCACCCAATCAGCTGCAAGTACCTGTTACCTGGCCACCCCACCCCTTCCTCCAAACTGCCTTTAAAAAACCCCTAACCTACAAGCTTTAAAGGAAATGATTTGAGTATGAACTCCAACTCCCACATGGGGTGGCTGACCTTGTGTCTATTGAACTTTTTCTCCACTACAATACCATGGTCTGTCTTTATGCAGCGGGCAGGAAGAATCCCTGGGTAGTTACAAATTTGGGGGCTTGTCTGGGATCACCCTTGTGGCTACCTGCCCACGGTTTGGCAGTCCCCCACAAGCAACAGATCCAGAGGCCAGCCCAAGTGGCTGCATAGTTCTCCTGGACTGGGGGCTGACACTGGCACTATCTCTACCAGCAACACACTGCTGGCCCATGGATTTAATTGCAGTAGAGAAATTGTTCCTGTAAAGACATCTCTAAACTGGTCTGGTGGGTATTCTAGGTGGTGCCAATGCCTCCTTCCTTCTCCTAACTGGTTTGGCTTCTTAAGGGATCTAAGTTTGGCCCCTTCAGGGATCTCGATTGGCTCTCCCTAATTAGTATGAAGGGTCTTGGTTGGGGAGACTTCTCCTCAAAAAGGAAGATTTCAGGGAGATTTCTCAGAGAATAGGTTACTTTGGAAAGCATACTCTTGGAATTCCTGCTTAGGAATCTTGGTTTGGGAGACGTTCTGTCCATCTTGTCTTTGTTGTATGTGTGTGTTTGTACATCTAGAGGGGATCTCTAAAGGAACTGGTGATGGAAGTCCAGCAGACCTAACTTGGAGAACCTTCCTTATTTGATCACATTCGCTGAGCAGTGAAGGAAGTTCAACAGGTTTGACCTGGGGTGACTGTCTGCTCTTCATGTTGTCCAGACATCACCCAAAGAATTCCCAGTCAGAGGTCATCCCTCCCTACGTTGAGTGGATCAAAGATGACAGGGACGCACTGGAAAAAGTTTGAGCCTTGACAAGTCAGTATTAGGTGCTGAGCAACGTGCCTACTGTCTGTTTTGTTATATGTGTTTCACCAGGTTGAGATAAAGAATGTTAATTTGTTGGTCTCTCACCCCTCTCCCTCGCTCCCCCGCACAGCCTATTGGGTGAAATCTGATAAAGTCAAGAGGTTTTTGCCTATAGTTCCATGAATCACACAAAAGTAATTTTCCTTTTTTTTTTTTTTTTTTTTTTTTTGAGACGGAGTCTCGCTCTGTCGCCCGGGCTGGAGTGCAGTGGCCGGATCTCAGCTCACTGCAAGCTCCGCCTCCCGGGTTTACGCCATTCTCCTGCCTCAGCCTCCCGAGTAGCTGGGACTACAGGCGCCCGCCACCTCACCCGGCTAGTTTTTTGTATTTTTTAGTAGAGACGGGGTTTCACCATGTTAGCCAGGATGGTCTCGATCTTCTGACCTCGTGATCCGCCCGTCTCGGCCTCCCAAAGCGCTGGGATTACAGGCTTGAGCCACCGCGCCCGGCCAAAAGTAATTTTCCTTTGTGACTATGGTGCGGTGGCCAACACGGCCAGGGTCGCTCAGGGAAAGGGAGATCAGAAACCCGCCGTGCTGACAAAAGGTAAGAATTTCTTACCGGTGAGGCTTCTGGCCTCTCTCTCTCATCTGAGCAAATCAGGTAAGTGAATGGTAAAAATCACTGTTGATTAATAAGAAAAAGGACCTGTGAGAGGTTACTCTGAGGTTGCAATGATTCTGGTGTACTTCTCGATGGGTCAGTTACAAACTTTGCTGTGGGTCCCTAAAACAAAAACTAAATGAGGCTTCCCTCTAATCTTGTTTTACATCCTTGAGAGCATGACTTTGTGACCACGTGGGGATACTCTCTCTTGGTCTCCACCATCCAGAGAACAGGAATTTTCAAGTTCATGTCAGGCACCCAATCTGAAAGTGCTGGGAGTTTGAGATGAGTCAGCACATTCTTCATCCCAAATGTGTCAAGCCCTTGGGTGAGTTTTGTCTGAAAAGGTCCCATCTCTATAGGGCTTTTGTCATCTTTTGCTATCTTAAGCCCATTTCTGAGAGTGAATTCTTGGGGATCATGGAGATGCCTCTTCTACCCTAGATACCTTTTGCTTCTAATGTAAAAAGAAAGGAAAAAACAAAAAAAACTAGAAAATTACCATCTAGACTTTAATAGGTTTCTTAGATTGAGTCACTATTGGAACTGATTACCTCAATGAAAGAAAAAGGTTAAATTAAGAGAAGGATGCATAATAATGACGTGGTTAGTCTTAGAAAATTCTCTTGAGCAGTTAAAATCCTTTGCAAGTTTGAAAATGCTCTAGACTTCTTCTGAGAAAGACAACAGCAGTCACCTTGTACTGCAGGTCAGTTGCAAAGGCATTGCCCTCCTACAGTGGTGGGTGGCTTGGGTTCAATTCTAGGCTTTGGGAGCAAGTCCTTTTTGGTTTAATACTTGTGGAACTTTTGCCATTTATTGATTCTTTTCCCTTCCATGCACAGCTTCTCATTTCTTATCTTGAATTTTTTCTCTGAACTACACCTTTGGAGATATTCTAGATTTTTTTTTTTTTTTTTTTTTTTTTTTTTTGAGATGGAGTCTCACTCTGTCACCCAGGCTGGAGTGCAGTGGCACAATCCTGGCTCACTGCAACCTTGGCCTCCCAGGTTCAAGCAGTTCTCCTGCCTCAGCCTCCCAAGTAGCGGGATTACAGGTGTATGCCACTGCGCCTCACGGCTAATTTTTGTATTTTCAGTGGAGACAAGGTTTTGCCATGTTGGTAAGGCTGGTCTTGAACTCCCGACCTCAAGTGATCCACCTGCCTCGGCCTCCTAAAGTGCTGGGATTACAGGTGTGAGCCACCGCGGCTGGCCTGGGGGATGTTCTAGATCTTATAAATCGTTTACCATCTCTTTGGAGACACCTCCTGCATCCCTGTTTAAGTCATCCCCTTAGTTAAGGCTTATTAATTTCACACAGAAGGTTACCTCTAGTAAAAGGATTCACAAGTCGGAGTTTGTCCTCACTGAAATCTGGTAATAAAAGATTTTAAAAGAACTTTTCTCTTGAGAGCTCCATAGTTAGAAATCGACTTAATTAAGGTTGATATTTGGGCTACATGTATAGATGTTGTTTGAAAGCTCCAGCCTTCCCTCCAAAAACTTCTTGGTCAATGGAGTTTTGTCTTGATTCTCTGTTTCTGTGTATTTATATGCGTTGAGTGTGTGATGTTTATATACAGAGCTCCAATTAATTGGCTTAAAGAAAAACAAGCACTTGAATCAAACATTGTCAGAAAAATGGAAACTTTAATGCCTGTAGGTCTCATGATTCTAATAATCTTTTTGTAAATAAAAAAGACAGAAGATTATTGGTAAAGTAAAATGAAAATGTCTTCAAAGTTTATATATTTAGTCTAAATTTGGCAGGTCAAACACTGTTTGCTTGATGTTTTAAGGTGATAAACTGCTTCTGTGACTTTTACTAATTGTTTGTCTGTTCTACAGCCAATAGATTCTAGGTAAGGCCTGGAGACATATGGAGTTAGGCAGGTCCCCTGGCTAGACTGGGAAAAGTCATGGGTTCTGCAATATTATACATGGCTAAAATGGCTTGTTTACCAGGTTTCTCGCCAAAAATAAAATTTGCTAAAAGTTAACAGTGCAGCATGCACTTCAGACTACTGGAAAAACAGTTTTATATGCAAGGTGTAGAAGGAAAAAAGAATGTGGTTTTGGTGGGAGGCTATAAGAAGGCATGGGAATATGGTTTTTGTTAAAGGAAATGAAATTTTGTCTAGCTCAGAGGGTTTTAACAATTGTCTTAACCTAAAAAAGTAATGGGACAAAACTGAAGGTTTAAGCAAGGTGTAAAGGGTTTGTGAAGTGTTGATCTTATAAAGGAAGTTCTGTAGGTATAGGCAAGTTTGCTAAGATTTGAAGGGGATTATTTAATTTTTCTGTATGTTGAACACTAAAATAAGAGCATACTAATGCAGGGCCAAAATCTGGGCTCATGTGTCTGAATAACATGGTTTTCTTACTGAACTGATCTACTGCTTAATAGAAAATTGTAAAAGATTAAAAAAGGTTTATTAAAATTTTACCTTATGGTTAAACTAATTAAGATTGAATAGATTTGTTTATAAGGTCTTATTAAGAATTAGGTTTAATGTTACTAATACACTAATGCAAAGGTGAAACTTGGCTTTCTCTTTAGAACAAGATTTTTGGGAGGCTGAGGTGGGAGGATCACTTGAGGGTTCAGAGTTCGAGACGAGCCTGGATAATACAGCAAGACCCCGTCTTCACAAAAAGTAAACACGTTAGCTGGGCATGCTGGCATGTGCCTACAATCCCAGCTACTGGGGAAGCTGAGGTACGAGGATTGCTTGAGCCCAGGAGTTCAAGACTCCAGTAAGCCATGTTTGTGCCACTGTACTCTAGCCTTGATGACAGAGCAAGACCCTGCCTCAAAAAAATAAACAAAAAACAGTTGGTGGGATTGTAAACTAGTTCAACCATTGTGGAAAACAGTATGGCAATTCCTCAAGGATCTAGAACTAGATGTACCATATGACCCAGCCATCCCACTACTGGGTATATACGCAAAGGATTATAAATTATTCTACTACAAAGACACATGCACACGTATGTTTATTGCGGCACTATTCACAATAGCAAAGACTTGGAATCAACCCAAATGTCCATCTGTGACAGACTGGATTAAGAAAATGTGGCACATATACACCATGGAATACTATGCAGCCATAAAAAAGGATGAGTTTGCGTCCTTTGTAGGGACATGGATGCAGCTGGAAACCATCATTCTCAGCAAACTATCACAAGAAGAGAAAACCAAACACTGCATGTTCTCACTCATAGGTGGGAACTGAACAATGAGATCACTTGGACTCGGGAAGGGGAACATCACACACGGGGCCTATCATGGGGAGGGGGGATGGGGGAGGGATTGCATTGGGGAGTCATACATGATAAAAATGATGAATTGATGAGTGCTGATGAGTTGATGGGTGCAGCACACCAACATGGCACAAGTATACATATGTAACAAACCTGCACGTTATGCACATGTACCCTAGAACTTAAAAGTATAATAAAAAATAAAAATAAATAAATAAATAAATAAACAAAAAACAAAAAGCAAAAAACAGCAATAGGAGAATGGTGAGAAACATAAACTATGACAAAACCATGCAATAATCCATATACATTAAAAACAATGTTTACACACTATGTTAGTATGGGGAAATATTATATTAACTGTTATGTGACAAAAGCAGAATTTAAAACATAATATAAAATATAGAGTATAAAAATATAGGTATATATAAATATATATACACACATATATTTTACATATAAGGACTCAACTATATAAAAATATGTACTGTATAAATACACAGATATACACAAGCATATCTTTTATATATAAGGCTTCAGACATATATATGATACATAAATACACATACACACAGAATAATAATCATAACAAGAAGATGCAAAGCACAGTGTGACTAATATAACCACACAGTATAAGTCTGGTATACAAACATCAGTATTACTTTCATTATAGCCAAAGAAACTGAGGCTTTCCTAGAGTAAATATTCTGTCTTATGGTACACCATTAGTAAGTGGCCAATTCTGGGTTTTATGAGAAGCCACAATGCTGCCTAATCCCTGGAGGAAGTTTCTCTATTAAGAATAGCTGATGGTAGAGTTAGGAAAATTTGTGTTTGGCTTTCTTTACATTTCAACATTTTGTATAATAAATATATATTAAGAAAAATGTTACTTTCTTAAAAAGTGGGGAGACAAAAGACACTCTCCTAATTCAGAAAAATAGGACTATATATTTTTTTTAAAAAATATCACTTCCATTACTTAAATATTAACAGGATCCTGTATGTTTTTACATGTAATCACATATTTTCATGTTAAATATGATAAACTTTAAGTATGCAAGGATTAAAATATATATATATATTTTTGTGTGTGTGTTTGTTTTTTTGAAACAGAGTCTCGCACTGTCGCCTGGGCTGGAGTGCAATGGTGCAATCTCGGCTCACTGCGACCTCTGCCTCCCAGGTTCAAGCGATTCTCCTGCCTCAGCCTCCCAAGTAGCTGGGATTACAGATACCCACTACCACACCCAGCTAATTTTTTGTATTTTTAGTAGAGACAGGGTTTTACTATGTTGGCCAGACTGGTCTCAAACTCCTGACCTTGTGATCTGCCCACCTTGGCCTCCCAAAGTGCTGGGATTACAGGTGTGAGCCACCACACCTGGCCTAAAATAATTTTTTTTTTGTTTTTTTTGAGACGGAGTCTTGCTCTGTCACCCAGGCTGGAGTACAGTGGTGTGATCTCAGCTCGCTGGAAGCTCCGCCTCCTGGGTTCACGCCATTCTCCTGCCTCAGCCTCCTGAATAGCTGGGACTACAGGCATCCGCCACCACGCCCGGCTAATTTTTTGTATTTTTAGTAAAGAGAGGGGGTTTCACCATGTTAGCCAGGATGGTCTCGATCTCCTGACCTCGTGATCCGCCTGCCTCGGCCTCCCAAAGTGCTGAGATTACAGCCGTGAGCCACCGCGCCCGACCAAATACTTTTTTTAGAAATCCTATACATGCTTTGGAAAAATGATTGATAAAAAAAATTCAACAACCTGTCAGTGCTGAGATTGAAGGTATTTTATTTTTCTTTTTGTCAAATTTTTCTATAATAGTGCTTTGATAGTATACTTACATGACTAAATGACAATATGAGAGGGAAAGACTAGAAACCCAATTACTAAAACAGAGGGGGAAAGACAAATAGCTGCTTCCTTTTTACCACAGTGGAAGAAATCTAAGAGCAACAGACCTGAGACCACTAATATAAAAGTGTTATAAACTTTGTAATGGTGATTTTGCTATTTGTATGACTCTTTGTTCATCTGTTTTAGTAACAGTATGGCATAGCAGCTTAAGAACAGGCAGATAATGACTGAATTCTACTTTTGCCACTCCCTATCTACGTAACTTAAAAACTTCTCTGAGCCATATGTGAAACACAAAGATAACAATAATAAGTACCTCAAAGGATTATTATAAGATTAAGTACATTTAAGTGCCTGGGACACAGTAAGGAAACAATAAAAACTAAATACTATTATTATTCATCCTATAATAGCAGGTAGAAACCCTTAAAATCAAAATGTTGTCTTTATCTTCATTAGGAAGTAGCAATGCTTTCCAATGCCAGGCTTTCACAGAGAAAGTCAAAAGACACTGTGTTTGGCGATGGGTATACATGAAAGAAGAAAAGAGACTAAGCAACTAGGATCAGACATAAAAAAAGACAAGAATGCATTAGAAGACACAGAGTGCATTAGAAGAACTCATATATAATTCCTTAACCAAGTAATTCAACAAATAGTAGGCACTATATCAGGCATTGGGAGGAAAGCATTGAAAAAACTAGAAACGGTTCCTTTACCCTGAAGGGCATCCATTACCACCAACTGATAAAAATTCTGTCCCTTGAAGCAATAATACATTCAAGTATCTTCCTCAGACATTACTTTTGTTATGTTTTATACTACATTTATTCATACACTTGGCCTTATTTCCTCTGCTGCTAAGTTAAAAACTTTAAGTCAGAAACTTTTTCTTTTTCATACATATATCCCTTGGAGTACTGGCACTATATTCAGAACACAGTAGGTCAATAAATACTTATTTGATTGGTATTCAAAAGCTGAGCAAACTAGCCTTTAAATATGAAGAGCACAACTTCTGATAAGTTCTTTTCACAAATTGTTTTTATCTATATTTGCCATAATTTCTCTACTATCCAATAAAACACCAAACTTTACAACTTAGGTAACTTTCTACAGACACAAAAGGTTTAAACCTTATTGGCTAACAACTGACTGACTGTTGCTCACTGAGCCACATATTCTCATCCATCATTTCCCACTTGGCTTTCTTCATTTTTGTTTTCTTTTTTTTTTTTCTTTGAGACAGAGTCTCGCTCTGTCGCCCAGGCTGGAGTGCAGTGGCCGGATCTCGGCTCACTGCAAACTCCGCCTCCCAGGTTCACGCCATTCTCCTGCCTCAGCCTCCCGAGTAGCTGGGACTACAGGCGCCCACCACCTCGTCCGGCTAGTTTTTTTGTATTTTTTAGTAGAGACGGGGTTTCACTGTGTTAGCCAGGATGGTCTCGATCTCCTGACCTCGTGATCCGCCCGTCTCGGCCTCTCAAAGTGCTGGGATTACAGGCTTGAGCCACTGCGCCCAGCCTCTGTTTTCTTTTCTTTCTTTTCTTTTCTTTTTTTTTTTTTTGAGATGGTTGTCTTGCTCTGTTGCCCAGGCTGGAGTGCAGTGGCGTGAACTTGGCTCACTGCAACCTCCACCTCCTGGATTAAAGTGATTCTCCTGCCTCAGCCTCCCAAGCAGCTGGGATTTCAGGCACACGCCACCACACCCAGCTAATTTTTGTATTTTTGTAGAGGCAGGGTTTCACCATGTTGGCCAGGCTGCTCACAAACTCCTGACCTCAAGTAATCCACCCACCTCGGCCTCCCAAATTGCTAGGATTATAGGCGTGAATCACCATGCTGGGCCTCTCCATTTCTTTATTAACTTTTTAAATTGAGAGGTGGCCAGATTTTGTTATTAAAGTGAAGTATTAAAGTGATACGTACAATTGAAGGGAGAAATAGAAAATTCAGCAAAACAATAGCTGAAGACTTCAATACTTCATCTCAATAATTGATGGCAGAACCAAACCAAAAATCAGCAAGGGCATAAAAGACTTAATTAAGACTATTATCTAATGGTTATCTAACTTGACCTGATAGCTACAGAACATCTCAACAAGAGCAGAATATATATTCTTTTCAAGTGCCATAAAACAAGTCTCAATAAATTTGCCAGGGGTGAACAAAGTAGGTTCTCCAACCATAATGGAATAAAATCAGAAACTAACAAAACAATTTTTGAGAATTCCATAAATATTTGTAAATTAAACAGCATACTTCTAAATAACTCATAAGCAAAGAAGTTACATGCAAAATTTAAAAACATTTTGAAATGAATGAAACTGAAAATACAACAGATCAAAATTTGTCAGATCTGGCCAACTGCAGTGGCTCACACCTGTAATCCCAGCACTCTGGGAAGCCAAGGCAGGTGGATCACCTGAGGTCAGGAGTTCCAGACCAACCTGGCCAACACGGTGAAAACCCACCTCTACTAAAAACACAAAAATTAGCCAGGTGTGGTGGTGGGCGCCTGTAATCCCAGCTACTTGAGAGGCTGAGGCAGGAGAATCGCTTGAACCTGGGAGGCAGAAGTTACAGTGAGCTGAGATGGCACCACTGTACTCCAGCCTGGATGACAGAGCGAGACTCTGCCTCAAGAAAAAAAAAAAAAAAAAAAAAAAAAAAGAATTAACAGAAAATACTTTAGGATTTGGGGGCTGAAAGGTCTCTGTCTCAATGACTGAACTCTGCTTTTAGGCATGAACATAGCCAGAGAGTATATAAATGAATGACTGTGGCTGTGTTCTAATAAAACTTTGTCTATAAAAAGCAGAACCATTTGGCCCACTGTCCATAGCTTGCTAATCCTTGATGCATATGGGCAAAAAATATATACAATTGAAATGAAACCACGAATGAACTTCTCTTTGGAGAAACCCTCACCATTTGAAAAACAAACAAACAAACAAACAAAAACACATATTCCAAAATCCCGGAACAAAAGAGGGGACATTACTAGCGACCTTATAAAAACTAAAAGGATTATAAGTGTATACCACAAACAACTTTATTCTAATAAATTAGGCCACTTAAATGAAACTAATAAATTCCTAAAAGACAAAAATTACCAAAATTGGCTCAGAAAGAAATAGAAAATCTAAATATACAAAAGGTGAATAAATTAAATTAGCAATTTAAAATATTCTTATTCTTAAAAGCCTGGATGCAGATGGTTTCACTAGTGAATTCTACCAAATGTTTAGAGAAAAAAAAATAGTACTAATCTTCTAGAAACTCTTCCAGAAAATAGAGAAGGACATACTTCCCAGCACTCTGTATAAGGCCAGTATTACCCTGATTATCAGAGCTAGACGAAGACATCACAAGAAAACTAAAAAGCAGTATTTCTCACAAATACAGACTCTAATATCTACAGCAAAATATTGGTAAATCAAGTCCAGCAACATATAAAAAAATTATATACCATGATAGAGTGGGGATTGCTTCCTAAGAATACAATGGTTGGTTTAACATCTAAAAATTAATTAATAAAATCCATGACATTAAGAGTTTAAAGATGAAAAACAATATGACAATACCATCTCAGTAGACATTGAGAAAAAGCATATGACAAAATCCCACACTCATTCATGATTAAAGGATGGACAAAAAAAACCAAACCGTCTAAAAACTAGGAATAAAAGGCAACTGCCTGTCTCTAAAAGAAGCATTCGGTTAAACAAAGTAAAAATAAAAAGGCAACTTCTTCCATCTAATAAAGGGCATCACAAGAACCTTACAGCTAACATCATACTTAATCATGAAAGATGCAATGTCTTTCCCCTAAGATCAGGAATAAGGCAATGATGTCCATGGTCACCACTTCCATGCAACATTGTATTGAAAATTCTAACCAGTACAATGAGTCCAAAAAACAAAAAAGTCGGGGGCAGCAGGGACAAAAGTCATCCAGATTGTTAAGAAAGATTTAAAACTATCTATTCACTGATAACATGAGCCTGTGTGTAGAAAACCTTAGGCAACCTATACAGAAAAATGAATAGACTAATAAGAGCTTCAGAAAGACCACAGGATATAAGATCAATACACAAAAGCCAATCCCACTTCTATATGTAAGCAATGAGTAACATGAAAAGGAAATTAAGAAAATAATTCCATTCAAACTTAAGCACTTGCAAATTTTTGATACTGTAAATAACCTAGTTGATGGACATCCATGAATACATACAGTACTTTCTGTATTTCAGATATCCATGTGGATAGATTTCTGGAACTTTATTTGCTTTCACAGTGACAGATACAAAGATACGGGCACTGAATATAAAGTGATGGTTTCAGAGAACAATGCTTGTGTTGTAAAAAGTATGACCAAAAATGCAAGGCAATTTTGGGTTCTGTCGGTTAACAGAGTTTCTTCTAAATAAACTCAAAAACAGTGAAGGTCACTCACCTGCACAGCATGAGATAAATCTGATGACAGACACTGACGAAACCTCTCATCACTCCCAATTCCTTGAAGAACAAAGTCAGGCACATAAGATGAGCAGTAACCACCCAGCAAGGACCTCCCAAAGTTGGCAATGTTGGGCTGAACAGCACTCACTTCGATTAACTTTGACCTGGAAGAAAAATGCCCCCAAAGGACATCTAATTAGTAATAAATATATTTAACCAGTAAAAAAAAAAAAAAAAAAAAAAAACATCAATTCTACTAGTCCATATTTAA
Organism: Rhinopithecus roxellana; assembly: GCF_007565055.1. Lineage (NCBI taxonomy): Eukaryota > Metazoa > Chordata > Mammalia > Primates > Cercopithecidae > Rhinopithecus > Rhinopithecus roxellana. The sequence goes on along the minus strand of NC_044551.1, from coordinate 115,769,679 downwards.
CACTAGTCTGTATTAAAATCAACTGTAAATTCATCCTTATATAATGGTAATAATCGTAAAAATTAAGAGTAAAATGCTAATAATAGTAAAATCAAGAGTAAAATCATCCTTATTTAAAAACTGGTTCAAGTGCTCTATCAGAAAATAAAATACTCCTTCTTATTCAGAGAAGGTCTGATGAGCAACTGCGTAATGAAGTGAGGATCGATCTTCCCTAACAGACTTTAAGAGAACTGTACTTTGTGTTTGTAGCACATTCTTAATACAACCAGATTATGAAAACAATCATCTAAAACAAAACAATTAAATGCCTCACAAGTCCAAAGCTGGGTATGTAACGTTTCTCAAGCATGAATCTTCTCCTTGCATACTTGACCCAAAGTATACGTTCTCTGTTTTCCTCTTAGTCTTGGCCAAATCTATTTCTAACAGCCATTCTAACATCTCAGGGATTAGTACTCCCTAACTGCCAGGCTCAGCATGTCCTTTTTTGGGGCAGAAGTCACTCCTAAATGGTTTGAAACCTTCTAAGCAATAAGAAATCTTATACTTATCAACCAGATCCTTTAACTTTTCTCTGAGGTCTTCATAAAACCTTTCCAGGGTATTTCTGGGGCTTAGCCTTTACTCCTTCTTATGAGTTACGAGAATATGAAAATAAGAGAGCTTATTTTCATATCCAGGACAATGATCTCTTCTTTTACACTAACCTTCAGAGACCAGCTAAAGAAAAGAATGGTACATATTTATATAGGGCCCATTATAGGTGAAAACTTCCTACTTACCCAGGAAAAGGTATCTCATCCTCTTCTGCCCAATCTTCTTGCTCTCCTCCATAATAACTGCTAACTTGTCTAGTCATATCATGACCTGTATCTTCACTTTCACTATCCCCAAGGGCACTATCTGAACTTTCATTTCTTGGAATGTCCCATTCAGTTCCTACAGCAATTTTTTTATCTGAACTCTCTTTATCCCCATGGGGGACAAGAATGGAGAGTGTATCTCTTTGGTCCTGCTGAGGAAAGCAGGTTTTACATGAATCTTGGGGAACTGTTTCTATACATTTACAAAATTCATTGTTCTGTTTGTTATTTTTTGCACACAATATTTTTGAAAACTCTAACATACAGCAATGGTCTTTACTATCTGCACTTGTTTTAATTGGAACATCATCAATAGTCCTGGTTTCAATTGAATCATCATTAAAATATTCGTCAAATAAGCTCATGCTGTCTGGGTCTGAATGATTCCAACAGGGAAGTTCACAGGGCTCTTCAGAAACCATCTTCTGTATATTAGACTCTCCAGATTGGTCCTTAGTTGTTTGTTTAGTTTCTTGATGCTGATCAACAGCCCCTCTTTCTGCTTTCAACGGTTTGGTGTGATGTCTGGTAATCTGATCTACCACTGCCTGACTTCGAAGCTCAGTATCTGAATCAGGTGACATAGAATCCCCAATCAGGAAAGTAACCTTTGTCTGGGCAGCCTCACAAGAAAATGAAGCAGGCACAATCTTATCTGGAGGTTTTTTCTCCACAACCATTCCTGTGGATCTCATTGCTTTGCCTGTGTGACTGTCTGAATCCAGCAACTTCTCACTCTGCCATGTTTCCTCTGTTGGCTCTAAGCCTGACTCTGACAATGCACATTTGTCTACTGGAACAGATCCTGTGCAAACAACCGTCTCTAACTTGGTGTCAAGGGAAGTTCTTAATTTATCTCTGTACTGTTTAACATCAACAGCATTTTCTTCTTGGCAGTCAGAAGGAGAAATCATCCGGCACTCATCTGAAATTCCTAGCAGCTCCTTAGAGCTGTTTTGAGCATCTTCTCTCTCTTGTTGTGAAATGTTCTCTACATTTTGCCCAAGGAGTGGATGACTGCAATATTTACAGTTACAACTGGGAGTTCTTATTTCTTCTGACTCTTTAAAGAGCAAACTGCTTTTGTTTCTATGCATTGTGACAAGGACATACTCCGATTCTTCTATTTCACCTTTCTCTAAAGTGGTAGTAATTACTGTGCCTGGCATAACAATGGCTTCATCTTCTCCATTTTCTAAAAGATGCGTTTCTTGAAGTTCAGAGCACCTTATAAAATAAGTAAGAAAATAAAGTAGCCTCTGGACCATGTCTTGTCGTTTGCCAACCACCACAGTCCTTGCTAACCGTACAGGAGAGCCAATAGCGCCATACAAGTCTCCTGTAATGGAAAAATCAGTTATTGGACACATCCTTTACTGACACAGCTAAGTAAGCTATTTTTAATGATCAGAAACCTAATCTTACTGTATGAGCAGTAGTTTAGGTTTTACTCTTTTTTTTTTTTTTTTTTTTTTGAGACAGGGTCTCACACTGTAATCCTGGCTGGAGTACAGTGGTACAATCATGGTTCACTGCAGCCTCAGCCTCCTAGGCTCAGATGATTCTCCTACCTCAGCCTCCTGAGTAGCTGGGACTATAGGTATGTGCCACCATGCCTGGCTAATTATCTGTATTTTTTTTTGTAGAGACAGAGTTTTGCCATGTTTCCTAGGCTGGTCTTGAGTTCCTGAGCTCAAGCAATCCACTGGCCTTGGCCTCCCACAGTGCTGGGATTACAGGCATGAGCCACCATGCCTGGCCTCACTCTTAGTTCTTTAACAGATGAGTGACTATTCAAGGGAGGAAGATGAGATGAATAATTTTAACCAGAGAGAAAGGTGAATTTAAGGGTTTTCTGGTTTCCTTGTTAAACAAATGCTATGGTTCAGAAACCTCAAGCAAAGAGTCAGTTCTGAAACTCACATATCCCAAGAATATTCTTTAACCCAGGCTTCACGAAGAGCATTTTTACCTGGTTAGAGAAGTACTGCCTGAAGTACTATGTACACAAGGACTCTGTAGCTGTGTCCAATCAAGAAAAGACAAAGCACAATATCTGCTGGCTTGCAAGGACAGGAAAGGAGTAGCGGTAAAATGGAGCAAAGCTACAGTAGTCACACCACACACTTAACCACTCCTGATTTAAATCATATCTCTGGGGCCGGGCACGGTGGCTCACGCTTGTAATTCCAGCACTCTGGGAGGCCAAGATGGGTGGATCACTTGATATCAGGAGTTCAAGACCAGCCTGGCCAACAGGGTAAAACCCTGTAGTTACTAAAAATACAAAAATTAGCCAGGTGTTGTGGTGGATGCCTGTAGTCCCACCCACTCAGGAGGCTAAGGCTGGAGAATTGCTTGAACCCAGGAGGCAGAGGGTGCACTGAGCTAAGATGACACCATTGCAATCCAGCCTGGGCGACAAGAGTGAGACTCCGTCTCAAAAAAAAAAGAAAAAAGAAAAAAAGAAATAAAATTAAAAAGTAAGTCATATCTCCAAACTTTAACTGTTGTTCCCCTAGCCAGCACCCCATCCCACCAGCTCCCATGTTAGTAAGAGCCTATTTTCCCCTTCCATTCCCTAGACGGTTGGGTACTCAGGATAGGCCAGAAAGGGCAGGAAGAGAGAGACTCATCCTTACTAAAAGGAAAAGAAAGGGCAACAAGTTTAGCCATGCAATTCATTTTCACTTTTGAATCCATTCTAAACATGACTAGCGATTATGTTAAAAGCAGAGGAAGTGAGGGGGTCAGGACTAGAAATTATTTCTATATTTATGCTATACTTCAAATTAAACCAATAATTTCAGTGCCAAAACTATGGAGAATAGGGCTGGGCATGGTGGCTTATGCATGTAATCCCAGCATTTTGGGAGGTGGAAGCAGGCTGATCACTCGAGCCCAGCAGTTTAAGACCAGTCTGGGCAACATGGCAAAACCCTCGTCTCTACAAAAAAAATACAGAAAATTAGCTGGGCATGGTGGTGTGCACCTGTAATCCCAGCTACCTGAGAGGAAAAGGTGGAAGAATCACCTGAGCCCAGGAAGTTGCGGCTGCAGTGAACTGTGATCGCACCACCACACTCCAGCCTGTGCGATACAGTGAGACCCTGTCTCAAGAAAGAAAGAAAGAAAGAAAAAAAAAAAAAAAAGGAGAATACAAAGCCACTAATTTCAACTTAATTTAATTTTTGCAAGTTGTCAGTATATACATTTAAAATCCTCTATTTTTACTTTACAAAGCCCTCACACTTTTTAAAGGAACAAATATAAATAGGTCTCAAATAAATACATGCTATAGGTACTATTATGATAAATTTTCTCCTCTGGCTAACACACTGGCTCAAATATCACCATGCCACTGTTCTAAACTACTCCCATGATCCCCACGAATTACCAAGTAAAGTTGAAATTACTTTGGTATAGCAAGTGAGTCTTTCATGATTCCCATTTTACTTTTCCAGCTTTATCTTCTTATACTTATCCTCCTTCTTGGCAGTCAGAAGAAGAAATCATCTGTATTTACGCAAAGACCCAGTTAAACTGGACCACTGAATATGCTCTGCACTTTTAACACCTAGACTCTTTACTCATGTGATGTCCTGTCCCTTTCCTCAATATCTCTGCCAGTCCATAGCTTCCCACCTAAGCATCCTGGATCTTGGGCAAAAGTAGGCTCCCCTGTTCAACTCCTACTAAACTTTTCATTTCTCTTATAGTTCCTCCTTGAATTATTATTGTTGTCTGCATATATATTACCTACAGTCGTAGACTGTTGACTTCTTGAGGGCAATTTCCAAATCATTCATCTTTATAGCCTCTGTGCTTTTTGCACAGAGCCTTTATTTAAAAAAGGATTTAAATGTCCCAGTTTAAAAAATACTACTAATAATTTGATTTTTAAAAAGTCAATGCAATGGAATACTACTCAGCATTAAAAAGGAATAAACTATTAATACACACAAAATAGGTGAATCTGAATTATACTGAAGAGATCAGACAAACAAAGTGTATACTGCATGATTCCATTCATATAAAACTCTAGAAAATGCAAGTAATCTATCATGACAGAAAGTAAGCCAGTGGCTGTGTAGGGATGGTGGAAGAGGAACAGAGAAACTGGGGAGAAGGAGAGAGAGAGGAAGAGATTACAAAAAGGCATAAGGAAACTTTTGGAAGTGATGCAATATGATTTATGTTTTGATTGTGGTCATGGTTTCAGAGGCATATATGCAAAACTTATCAAACTGCTTTATTTTTTTTTTGAGACAGATTCTCGTTCTGTTGCCCAGGCTGTGGTGCAGTGGCATGATCTCGGCTCACTACAACCTCTGCCTCCGGGTTCAAGGGATTCTCCTGCCTCAGCCTCCTAAGTGGCTGAGATTATAGGCGCCCGCCACCATGCCCAGCTAATTTTTTTTTGGTTTTTTTTTTTTTTTTTTTGAGACGGAGTCTTGCACTGTTGCCCAGGCTAGAGTGCAGTGGCGCGATCCCAGCTCACTGCAAGCTTCGCCTCCTGGATTCACGCCATTCTCCTGCCTCAGCCTCTCAAGTAGCTGGGACTATAGGCGCCCGCCACCATGCCCAGCTAATTTTTTGTACTTTTAATAGAGATGAGGTTTCACCGTGTTAGCCAGGATGGTCTTAATCTCCTGACCTTGTGATCCACCCGCCTCAGCCTCCCAAAGTGCTGGGATTATAGGCGTGAGCCACTGCACCTGGCCATTGTTTTGTATTTTTAGTAGAGGCACGGTTTCACCATGTTGGCCAGGCTGGTTTCGAATTCCTGACCTCAAGTAATCCACCCACCTCACCCTCCCAAAGTGCTAGGATTACAGGCGTGAGCCACCACACCCAGCCCAAATTGTGTACTTTAAATATGTGTTTGGCCAGGTGTGGTGGCTCTCGTCTGTAATCCCAGCACCTTGGGAGGCCAACGTGAGCAGATCGCTTGAGTCCAAGAGTTTGAGAGCAGCCTGGGGAACATGGCAAAAACCCATCTCTACAACAAATACAAAAACTAGCCTGGTGTGGTAGTATGCACCTGTAGTCCCAGCAACTTGGGTGACTAACGTAGGGGGATCATTTGATCCCAGGGAGATTGGAGCTGCAGTGAGCCATGATCATGCCACTGTACTCCAGCCTGGGCAAAAGAGTGAGACTCCATTAAAAAAATGCATTTACTGTATGTCAATTATAACTCAATAAAATGCAAGGGAATGGGGGGAAGGAGCAAGGGAGAAAGCCAATAGGGAAGGAGGTTGGTTATATGAACTGATAAGCCATATGACAGTCTACCTGGCAAGGTCAATCACCAGAGCAACCTAAGAAAAGTTACTACCCAATCACCAAAATGTTCTCATCTTACTCTTCCCCCATCATCTAACAGCAATAGAGTAGGAGCAGAAATAATTAGCAGCTACGTTTACCAGACAGTCTTAATCATTTTACATGTATTATCTCATTTAATTTTTACAACTTTTAAAGTATGTATCAATTATTATTCCCACTTTATGAATAAGGAAACTGTGATTCAAATGTGGTGTGCCTGACTCCACAGCCTGTGTCTTTAGCACCCAGCTATAATCCCTCCCTATTGCCTATGAACTTATCAACCACTTACTCTCCCCTGTTCCCCCACTTGTTTAGTGGTGTTTAACACCGAGGGAAACATTTTCCAAAATGACTCAGCAAGTGAACAAAAGTGGATCAACAGAAACCTCAGTGAACTGCTTCCCTCCAGATTTATTTTAGGTATCACGGGTGACTTTGTTGATTCATTCTTTCTTGCAAAGTACCTAACACAAAGTACAAAATCTTAAAACACCCTGAAAATCTGAAGTTACTAGTAAACCAGCTATTAGCCTGCTCCTCTTGCCATACCTGCAGTTCTTCATCTATAAGGAATGATTTCAGGTCTAAGATGAGGATAGGATAAATTGCCAGACATGAAAGGACAAGCAAAGCAGAGATGCTTTAGAATGCAGGAGGTAAAAGCATTTTATTTATTTTTGGTTTTGCTATAAAAATATTACAGATAGCTACAAAACAAGTTTAATACATACTGTAACAGTTGTCAGATTACATACCCAGTTGTGCCCAAAGTGGGTTATATGGATGAGTCTTTGCCAACATGTCTACACTCTGAGAGGAATGCTTTTCTAAAAATATTTTTATAGGTGGCTGTCCATTTGGCATGACTGTTGGAACCCAGGCAAGATGATTAGTCAGAACTGCAGTAATGAGAGCTGGCAAGAATCTGAAAACAAAATACATACGATCAGATTCCAATCTGCCTTCATGAAACCTTAGGTAAAATGTAGTGACAAAGTAAGCAAGGAGAGTATATACGTTCATGTGGCCAAATGGCACCAAAAAAAGCAGAGGAGAGAGGAAAGGATGAGTATGTAACACCAGGATTAAAATGAAAGGTAATTGTCTCCAGTTGAGAAGGAGTTAAAAACTACTTGAAATAAAGGTAACATTCAAAAGAGCTATTGCAGATCATAAGTACAAAACAGAAATGTCATTTTACTTCAAAAATTATGGACTCTTCTTCTTTTCTTTTTTTTTTTTGAGATGTAGTCTCGCTCTGTTGCCCAGGCTGGAGTGCAGTGGCGCAATCTCAGCTCACTGCAAGCTCCATCTCCCCAGTTCACGCCATTTTCCTGCCTCAGCCTCCCGAGTAGCTGGGACTACAGGCGCCCGCCACCACGCCCGGCTAATTTTTTGTATTTTTAGTGGAGACGGGGTTTCATCCTGTTAGCCAGGATGGTCTTAGCCAGGATGGTCTCAATCTCCTGACCTCATGATCCACCCGCCTCGGCTTCCCAAAGTGCTGGGATTACAGGCGTGAGCCACCGTGCCAGGCCCATTACGGATTATTTTCAGTGTTTAATCACACAATTCATTACTGAATCAACCAGTAGGTCCTTAAATTCCCAAATTACTGAATGGGAAAACGAGGCAAAGTATTGAGCAAACTCTATCATCAAAGAGAATAAAAACATCTGAATTACTTATCTGGATTCCAAAGACTTGAACAGTTAAAAGAAAACAGTATGATAAAACATCACACTGAAAATGCATCACTAAAATCCTAGCATTTCCTTACATGTTTTTTTTCGTTTGTTTATTTTTTTGAGACAGAGTCTGGCTCTGCTGCCCAGGCTAGAGTGCAGTGGCGTGATCTCAGCTCACTGCAAGCTCCACCTCCTAGATTCATGCCATTCTCCAGTCTCAGCCTCCCGGGTAACTGGGACTACAGGAGCCCACCACCACGCCTGGCTAATTTTGTTTTTGTATTTTTAGTAGAGATGGGGTTTCACCATATTAGCCAGGATGGTCTCGATCTCCTGACCGCATGATCCACCCACCTAGGCTTCCCAAAGTGCTGGGATTACAGGTGTGAGCCACCACGCCTAGCCATCCTTACATGTTTTCTACCTCTTTTCTATGAAATAAAACTATAAATGGATACAACTCACAAAAAAAAGGGCAGCCTCAGATAATTCTATGTCAGGAATTTTAATTACATAATTACAGACATTTTCACTGCTTTTCATTCATAAGGTTCTGTAATACTCTTCCATACCCTATCATTTAATTATTTTTTAGAATTCTGATTAATTTTAATAATATAAAATAATTTCAAAGATAATGGATGATTCTTCCACATCTGTAATTGAGTCTGATTACAATATCTAGTTATAATAAATAAATAAATAAATTCATACTGATTTTTGGAAGCATTTTCCATTAGAAAAGTGAACTCCTTCATGAAACGATAGCAAAGGTGGTTCTTTTCTGGAGTCCCCGACATCATTGTAAGCCAGACAGGTTCTCCAATTCGTGGCATCGTGTAAAGATTACAAATTGTTGTTCTAAAAAGAGGAAGACACATTATGAAATGTATAGTTCCCAGAGTTACATACTCTTAAAATAATTTTAAGTTTATGTTGCCAGCTTGGGCCTTACACCTAGATTATTAAAGCTTTTGAGAAAAGACAATGGACCAAGTCCTTCCTTCCTTATCAACAACACAGTACCATGGGAAATGGTCTCAAAATATGTTAGTTCTGGTGTTGGCGCTCCCCACCAGACTGTGTGCCCCAGAGTAAATTATTTCCCTACTTTAAGCATTTGTTTCCCATACCTGTAAAATGAAAGGATACCATAATTTCTAAAGCCCCTTCCAGCTCCATATTTCTAAGGGGTATGCTGTACTTAAATATACTGCAAATAATCAACTCATATACAAAAGGAAAATATTCTAAATGAAGTAACGGCTTATCCATCTACCCACTCAAAACAACAGTTTATCTGCATCATTTTGTTGCCTATGCTAAGACTCTAGTAATGTTCTTCAGGACAGTGAGAACACTATACATACAAGCTATATTTTATGACTCTCTCAACCTTCTACAGTGTTTCCTTGAATCAACACAAGAAAAGATTATCACACAATTAGCATAGTGCTTTCTTAGCTGTCTCTTGGACTAATTTAGACAATAGTTAGTCCTGTAACTTATACTTTCTCCTGAAGGCTTCAAAGCATACTTTCAAGATGTTAATTATTTTCTTTTTACATCATTAACTATTTAACAAAGCCCTATACATTTACTAGACTAAGCAACTCCTGCAAAGCCTGAGGCTTAAGAAACTAGTCAGTCTGGCAGAATATGGTGCCCTACTTTCTACTTTTTAAAACAATGCTGTCTAGTAGAACCTGGCAATGATGGAAACCTGCACTGTCTGAAACAGTGTAGCCACTAGCTGTATGTGGTTACTGAACACATGACATGTGACCAGTATGACTAAGGAAGTGAATTTATTTTAATTAAGTTAAATAGCCACACGTGGCTGACAGCTGAGACTGTATTGTGCAATACTGCTCTCTGAGATTTCCACAAATTCTAATACCAACTTCAGTATAACTGTCTAACACCTAGGAGCCAAAAAAAGAGAATAATTATCTTGCCTCTACAAGTTTTCTTGAATTTGAAACAATATAAACATGATGTATTACAATGGATAGAAACAATAAAAACAGGTCACTTTAATGAGCTCTCTGCAGAACATACAATCATTGCTAAGAATTTTAAAATAAACGCAAAGGTATATTATAGAGCAAATATGACTAGAATACAAACTAGGAATATATGAAAATGTTTGTTTTTAAAGCTTATTACAGGTGTCCAGATACGATGGAAAACTGAAGACAAATGTGTAATCCTCTCTTCAGTTTCTGAGGCCCCAAATGAACACCACCTAAATATTTGAAAACAGATAAACCAGTGCAACAAACAGAATTAGAGAGGAACCGGCTGGGTGCGGTGGCTCACACCTGTAATCCCAGCTCTTTGGGAGACTGAGGCAGAAGGACTGCTTAAGCCCAGAGTTCAAAACCAGCCTGGGGAACATAGCGAGACCCTGTCTCTATTATTTAAAAAATAAATTAATTAATTTTAAAAAAATTGCCAAGAAACTATTACTGAAAATTAAAATTAGAGATTTCACGAAATTCTGGAAGACAAACATAGGGTGGAATTGTCACTGAAGTAGCAGAGTAGAGGAATTTATAAGGTCATAGTATCACAGAGGGAGACATGGACAAAGGGGAGCTAATTTGCCCCACTAAAGCAAGAAGAGGCTCAAGACTCACAAATTTTTGGGAACGTCATGACAGGAGCTAAGACACAGTACTGAAAATTGGGAGACTAATTCAAAGTCCATAAATGGTTGGCAGCTCCCTACCTCCTCTCCACTTCCCCAGAAAATGACTACAGATAGAAGAGAGCAGATATGGCAGTTGAATGGCCCAGAGGAACGACCTTTTCCAAACTCTTCCTGACATTTGTATCTTTCAGAGTATATAATCAGATATAGACTATATCTTGTAGTATTAAATCTTCATGGGATTGGGGGGGTGGCATGGCAGGAGCAAAGATTAGGGGAAAATATCTAAATATGCTTCTTCAGGTAATGATAATTAAAAAACGTTGAAAAACACTGCCCTGAGGTGAAGGTCTCCAGTCAAAAGCCTGATTATGCACAGAACTCCTAACCTACAGTTTGTTATCTCATTCTCAACTACAGAGTATAAGCAAAAACACTGATATTTAGAGAAAGCCTCCAAGAAGAGAAAGAAACAAGAACAGAAACACACACACACTCACCCACATAAAATGACTCCAGAGGAAAACAGAAATAATGCAAACAATGGAAGAAAACTTTTAAACAAAACTCTAATGTACATTAAAATGAAAGAATATGGTAGAGAATCTGATTTTCAAAGATAAGGATTATCCAAAAATAAGAAAGCATCAAAGATTTGCTGAAATGAAAAAAAGCATAGAAGGGATAGAAAAACAAAACGTTCACAAAAAGAGAAGGAAAATATGAAAAAAAAAGGAACACACAGAACAACCCAGGAGTACCAATTTCTAAAAAAAAAAAAAAGGATTCCAGAAAAACAGAATGAATTGTAAAAGAAAGTAGAAAAATTACCAGAGCTGAAGAACATGATGGTGCCATAACAATACTGAGACGATAAAGGACCAAGGAACAGGTGTAAACTCATGTATCATGTCAGAAAATAAATATGATCTAAAACTGATAAATGAGGAAACAGCAACATTATGTATACTTTTTAATAATACGGAGGTAAATAACAAGAAACAACTAACAGTTAAAAAGAGAATGTGTCTGGGAAGAATGGGGTGGGTAGGATAGGATTCATTTGTTTTTAATTATTAGACCTTACAGAAATTTTTGTTTCTTAATCACGTGCATATACTTTTTGATTAAAAGAAACAATGTATAAATAAACAAATACGCTGATCATTTAAGAGTTTTTCATGAGTTTCTTCAACATATTACCGTCTACTGTAAGTCTATGTGTCATGGGACAGAGCCAGATCACGAACACTGGTATTAGTGGTCCACTGAGGGCCCTTGCTTTACTATTTTAGTATTTTATTTGTTTAAAAGTATTAAATATGCTATGGCCTCAGAGTGTTGTCAAGGATAAAGAAGGCAAAGAAATTAATTACACAACAGTGCTTCTCACTACATACAACTCTACGTTGTTATCATTAACAATCTAGAAGTAATGCCCAGGTACGGTGGCTCACGCCTGTAATCCCAGCACTTTGGGAGGTCTAGGTGGGCAGATCACCTGTTCAAGACCAGCCTGGCCAACATGGCAAAACCCCCTGTCTACTAAAAATACAAAAATTAGCTGGGTGTGGTGGTGAGTGCCTGTAATCCCAGCTACTCAGGAGGCTGAGGCACAAGAAACACTTGAACCCGGGAGGCGGAGGTCGCAGTGAGCTGAGATTGCACCACTTCACTTCAGCCTGGGCAACAGAGCAAGAATCCGTCTCAAAAAAAAAAAAAAATCTAGAAGTAATGGTTTATTCTAGAAATCATTTCTTTCTTCCTCACTAATAATTGTGCCCTATCATTCAATGGTAAGAAAAGCAAATACTTTCAGTAATCTGTCCCCTTATTTTTCCCAGTCTGTGCCCGGACAATAAAAGACTCTTTTGGTTGGGAGGAAACTGTGGCCATGATTTAGTTTTCTTTGATGTGCCTAGGGTCTATGTAAAAATCTAAAGACTTCGTCTTTGTTAGGCAGCAATGTTAACTAAACATGCTTCCTGCTTCTCTAGCTTTCATGGTTTCTGTATACATGTAAATAATTTCCTTCCTCTTTTCAACTGCCCTTAATTTACTAATCACTTGATCTCAAATAATCATTTACTTTAAAGATTACATCATTGTTAATTTTAAATAATCCCTTAATTTAAGAAATACATTTATCTCTGTGTCCTCAGGGGATTGGTTCCAGAATTCCCATGGTTACCAAAATCCGTGGATGCTCAAATCCCTTATAAAATGGTATACTATTTGCATGTAACCCATACACATCCTCCTGTACTTAAAACCATCTCACTTTGGGAGGCCGAGGCGGGCAGATCACAAGGTCAGGAGATTGAGACCATCCTGGCTAACACGGTGAAACCCCGTCTCTACTAAAAATACAAAAAAAAAATTAGCTGGGCGTGGTGGCTGGCGCTTGTAGTCCCAGCTACTTGGGAGGCTGAGGCAGGAGAATGGCGTGAATCCAGGAGGCGGAGCTTGCAGTGAGCTGAGATTGCACCACTGCACTCCAGCCTGGGCAACAGAGCGAGACTCCACCTCAAAAAAAAAAAAAAAAAAAAAAAAAACGCACCTCACCTCTAGATTACTTATAATACCAAATACAATGTAAATACTATGTTAATAATTGTTATACTGCGTTGGTTTTTTAATGTGTATTTTTTTAATTGCAGTTAATTCTTATTGTTTTTTCTTTTTCAAGTATTTTGATCCGAGGTTGGCTGATCTGCAGATGTGGAACCCACAGATATAAAGGGCTGATTGCAAGGTCTATTCTTATTATTTAAGGTAGTTATGTTCTATAAAGTCCATTCAAGCACTGAATTAGCCACTGAACCACTGCCCTTAAGAAAAATAAAACAGGTTCCTATGAGCTTCTGGTCACATTTTCATCAAACGCTCAATACATAACCTTGATGTGCCTCTCTGTTTAAGGACATCTTATCTGATCCTATTGATTCACTAATATTAAACTCATGGCTGACAGCACCATAAATAATGTAAGGTAAATCACAATCTTCTTACACTGAGTATTAGACAGCATTTCGGCACTACATTTGGAAGCCATTTTTAACAGCAAAGTCACTAACAAAAAGCACAAAAACACAAAAAATTTGGCACTAAATAAAGGTCAAAAAAGTGCATTTGTTAACAGTATGAGAGTTAAAACAAGAAGGCAGAGCATTAGACCTTGTTTGATCTAAACTAGGAACATGTGTGTCAGGCAACTCACATTTTTCACTGCTCTGCATATGTACACAAATTACTGCAAAAGCACTGCAAATATATTTTGGGGTTACAAATAAATGTTACAAAGTAGGTGAATTCTACAATACAAAATAAATGGTGAATATCAACTGTATATGTGAAAGTACTTATATAGGTATACCTCCTATTGAAAATTATAAAATATTATAAAAATATTTAATACACCTTTCATATTTGCACAGCAACTGAAGCAAAATAAACAATACAAATGGAAAGGCACATAATCGTGACATATACTTTTATAGATTTTATAACTCACATGTTGTAAATTCCAGGCAATCTTGAAAAGTCTAAGTCTAGGTCATTTGTACTATCCAATACCATAGCAATTGACTCACAAGTATTTAATTAAAATTTTGAAAAATAAAAAAGTCTTTCAAAATCCAAGCGCAAGATCAGTATCCCGTTTGGAAGGAGTCTTACGAAGGAGTCTACTATTCTGGTAACCTCAGCTGGATCTATAATGACAGCGTTTCCTCAGAGCCCAAGCAGAGACTTTTGGCCTTTGCCTAGGCAACAGAGTGAGACCCTCTCTCAAAAACAAAAACAATTTAAACCATAAAAATAAAAAATTACAAATCCTGATTATTCATTGCACATTTCTTTTCTATTAGTGGCATAATAGCTACTTCAGGGGAAGCAAAACTCTTAAGAATCTTTTTTTTTTTTTTTTGAGATAGAGTCTTGCTCTGTTGCCCAGGCTGGAGTGCAGTGGCACGATCTCAGTTCACTGCAACCTCTGCCTCCCAGGCTCCCAGGTTCAAGCAATTCTCCTGCCTCAGCCTCCCCAGTAGCTGGGACTACAGGCAGCCGCCACTGCCCAGCTAATTTTTGTATTTTTAGTAGAGAGAGGGTTTCACCATGCTGGCCAGGCTGTTCTCAAACTCCTGACCTCAGATGGTCCACCCTCCTCAGTCTCCCAAAGTGCTGGGATTACAGGAGTGAGCCACCGCACGTGGCTCCTTAAGAATCTTCAAGTAAGCTTTCAAGCAATCCTGCCTCACTCCACTTAAAAAAAAAAAAAATTCCAACTATAGATTAAATTTAGAAAAATACAAGGCTATAACTTTTCATAGTTCTCAACTACTACTTATATTCATAAGAAGCCTATTTTATAGGTAGAGAAACCTCTCGTGTGTGTGTGTGTGTGTGTGTGTGTGTGTGTGTGTGTGTGTGTGCGTGTTTGAATTGTGGTTAAGTTCAATCTTCCAGCTATGTAAATAGCACAGGCACTGGTGGCACATGCACTGGGCTACAAGGGAATGTGTACCGAGTAAAGCTGTCATAAACCATCAGGAATAATAAATAACCAATTTTACCCAACTGATAGTATTTAGCTTATCAGAATATTAGGTTCAAAACGTCTTCATTTCAATAAAACATACAGACACCTTCCTTTGCATATACAATCACTCTTAAGAATCAGAAATTGCTGTTAATTTCAATACAAAACTGCTCTCAAATGCTGACTCTGACATCCCTGCTAAGAGCTGAACAGTAATTGTGTAAGACAAGGATTATAGTTCCATTACAGTAGTACAGAAGACACAATTTGGTAAATTTTCTCCTTGAAAAGAGTTTTGTTCTTTTTTTAAAGAGATGTGGTCTCACTCTATCACCCAGGCTGAAGTGTAGTGGCACAATCATAACTCACTGCAACCTTGAATACCTAGGCTCAACCAATCCTGCCAAGCCTCAGCCTCCTAAGTAGCTAAGACTACAGGCACATGCCACTTGAGCTGGCTACTTTGAAAATTTTTACTTTATAGAGATGAGGTCTTTTTTTTTTAAATTTTGTGGGTACATTGCTAAGTATATAAATTATGGGGTACAATGTGTAATAATCATATCAGGATAAATGGGGTATCCACCATCTCAAGCATATATCCTTTGTTACCAAAAATCCAATCATACTCTTTTAGTTTCTTTTAAATGTACAGTTAAATTACTATTGACTATAGTCACCCTGTTGTGCCATCAACAGACACAGGGTCTTGCTATTTTTTGCCCAGGCTGGTCTCAAAACTCCAAGCAATCGTCTCACCATGGCCTCCCAAAGTGCTGCAATTACAGGCATGCACCACCAAGCTCGGCCCTTGAATAAAGTTGAAGCCAGTTATTTCCAAAAGAGTTTGTGAAATATAGATGCTAGCCCCATACCTACTGATTCACATTCTAGGAGTTTGGGAAACAGTTTTCATTATACTTCTCTAGTGACAGTAGTACCTGAATGGATTTTTTCTTCTTTAAAAAAAAAGCATAGGTTTACTATGTAATTTAAATTCCAAAGAAAAGTCTAGATCAATTTAGGTTGTGGTTTGTTTGGCTCTTTTTCTTTTTTGAGACACAGTCTTGTTCTGTCACCCAGGCTAGAGTGCAATGGCGCAACCTCGGCTCACTGCAACGTCTGCATCCTAGATTCAACTGATCCTCCTGCCTCAGCCTCCCCAGTAGCTGGGTTTACAGGCATGCACCACCAAGCCTGGCTAATTTTTGTATTGTTTGTAGATACAGAGTTTCACCATGTTGCCCAGGCTGGTCTTGAACTCCTGGACTCAAACGATCCACCTATCTTGGCCTCACAAAGTGCTGGGATTACAGGCATGAGCTACTACACCTGGACCAATTTCAGTTTTTAACTCAACAAAGTTTTAAATCTTACTTCAATTCAATGTGTTCTTACATTAAAATATTGATTTAAAAATATTTGAACTTCCAATTTCAGCTTTGACCTGGAAAGAGCTTGGAAGTCATTATTCTTATTCTTAGAACAAGGAAAAAACCTGAAGGAACTGAAAAATCAATGACTTTTCTTAGTTAGATCACCAAACTGAGGACAGAGGGAAAACCATCACCCTGAAAACTGAAAAAATGAGTAAATACAATGAATGACAACTGAGGTCAAGTTACCCGAAGCAGAAGCCTTTGGAACCAATAACCAGTAGGAACACTTAAATAGTAATTGACCAACTGATGAAGATTGAGTGTGAATTCCTCTCAATGACAAAAACTCCTAGGGGCCTAGTCTTAGGGAGACCTCCCCCACTTTTATGGGGTACTACCAGATTTTCATGGTGAAAATCAGAGAAACATCTGGCTATGTTTTGGACAGAGGTAGTGACAAAGTAACAGTTTTGAAATATTCCTAGAGCATTCTCCAAAACAAAGGTCTGCCCTCCAAATAAAACTATTTTACCAGAGCCTTATCTAACTTGAGAGAGGAGCAGCCTTCCTGGCTGGCCTCTGAAAGGAAAAAAAGGCGGCAGGGAGAGGGATGGCTAAGAAATACTTCCAAAGGTCACATCCCGGAAATTCAGACTAAAAAAAAACAAAATCAGATTTAATTATAAGATTACAGAACATTTCCCCTTCTTCTCTCCAACACCTTACTTCCATATCAATATGGCTCCAGTGTAACAAATGCAGATTACAACTAAAAGAGCTGTAGGACACAGAATCTATTCAAAGTAGTTCCTGGGGAAAACAAAAGAAAGAGGAGTTTAAAATTAAAAAAAAAAAAAAAAGGAAACCAAGGGAAATTGAAGCTTCTGGCACCTACAACTAACACTACAGCAAACATTAAACACATCTAAGGTTCCTTGCTAGGTTAATATAAAACTTCATACTAAAATCTTATTAAACTCAGTTCCTATATACTAACACATCATATATAGCTATCAACAAAAAATTGGAAAGCAACAAAAACTAGTCTGAACAGACAAAGTAGGCATCAGAATCAAACTCAAATTTGGCAAAGATTTTAGAATTATCAGAATGGGAATTGAAAATTATGATAAATGTTTATTTTATATAATATATATTATGATTACTGTTGCTCTAATGTTTACAATAGACAACATGCAACACTAGATGAAAATGGAACAGAGAGACGGAGAGCCAAAAAATCAAAAGGAAATGCTAGCAATTAAAGAAAAAAACAGAAGCAGGAATAAAGAATGCTTTTGATAGGGACATCAGCAGACTGGACATGACCAAGGAAACAATCAATGAGCTTGAAGGTATGTCAATAAAAATTCCCAAACTGAAAAGCCAAGAGAATAAAGGATAAAAAATAATATCCAGGAACTATGGTACAATTACAAAAATATACATGTAATAATACAAAATGGAGAAGTAAAATATATGAATAATAGCTTAGAATTTTAAAAAATTACTAACAGACAACAAACCATAGATGCAGGCGGCTCACAGAACACCAAGCAGGATAAATACCAATAAATCTACTCCTATATATATCATACTCAAACTGCAGAAAACCAAAGACAAAAATCTTAATAGAAGAAGGACAAAAACAACCTTACCTATAGAAGAGTAAGAACTGCGTTAGAGTTCGTTAGAAACTACGCAAACAAAGAGACTAGGGAAAAATGGTTAAAACATTGAAAGAAAAACAATAACCTAGAATTCTGTATCCAGCAAAATAATTCAAAAGGAAAAGAGAAAGACTTCCTCAGACAAAAACTGAGAGATTTGATGGCAGAAAAAATGATATTTAAGATACGTTAAAAGGTATTTTTCAGAGAAAACAGGTTAGAAACGCAAATCTACATAAAATGAGTATTTGAAAAGTAATAAATGTAAAATAAAGTCTTTCATTTTCCTTATTCTAAACTGACCTAATAGAAAAATAATTGTTTAGGGTAATAAAAATGACAACATATTGAACGATCATAGCTAATGGAAAATTAAATTGAATGACAGCAATGTTACAAGGGATGTGATGTGAGGGAAAATTGGAATATTTTGTTATGAAGTATGTGCACTCCCTGTGAAGCAGTACAGGGAAAATTAGTAAAGATATAATAGAGCTGAACAGTACCATCAGTCAACTGAATCTAATTAACATTTATACAATACCTCATCCAAAAACAGGATAATACACAATCTTCCCATGCTGACAGGGAACATTTGCCAAAATGGACCACATTCTAGGCCATAAGACTCACCTTAGCAAATTTAAAATAATAGAAATCATACAATGTATATTCTCAAATCACAATGAAACTAGAAATTAGTAAGAAAAAGATAACTGGAAAATCCCCCAATACTTGGAGATTGAACAACATGCATCTAAATAACACACAGGTCAAAGAAGACATTGTGAAAGAAATTTTAAAATATTTTGAACTAAATGTAAATTCAACTTATCAATTCTTGTGAATGCAGCAAAAGGAGTGCTTAAAGGGAAATTAAGTATTGAATACATATACCAGAAAAGAAGATCTAAAATCAACGATCTAAGCTTTAATCTTAGGAAACTAGACAAACAGCAGCATAAAACTAAAGCATTCAAGAGATAAGGAATAGTAAAATCTAGAGCAGAAATTATTGTAATTGAACAGAAAATCAACAGAGAATATCAACAAAACCAAAAGCTGGTTCTCTGAAAAGATCAGTAAAATTTTTAAGCCTTTATCCAGGAAACTAAAAAAAAAAACACAAAAAGAAACAAATTATAAATATCAGAAACAAAAAGAGGGGTATCACTACAGATACAATGAAAATTAAAAGGATAATTAAGGGAGTATATGAACAAGTCTATGCCCACAAATTTAGATGAAATGAACCAATTGTTTGAAAAACACGCACTGCCAAAACTCATATAAGGTGAAACAGGTAACTTGAACAGCCTATGTCTACTTAAAAATTGAATCAATAATTATCTACTCCTGGCAAACAAAGAATAAAGGGGAACTACCTCAACTTGAAAGAATATCTACAAGAAACCTACAGCTAACATCATACTTACGGTGAGAGACAGGATGTTTTTCCCCTGCGACTGGGAGCAAGGTCAAGATGTGTCCTCTCACAACTCTCATTCAATAGCATACTGGAAGTTACAGCTAGGGCCGCAAGAAAGACACAAAGATAGAAAAAGGAGGGAAGGAAGGAAAGAAAGAAGACAGAAAAAGTATACATGTGGAAAGGAAATAAAAGTCTTTATTTGTAGAAGACTTGATTTTCTATATAAAAAGTTTCAAAGAATCAACCAAAAGAAAACAAAACTGCTGGAACTAATAAATGATTATAATGAGGTTGCAGAAAACAATGTAAATATACAAAAGTCAACTGCTTTCCTGCAGACCAGCAATGAAAAACTGAAATGTGAAATTAAAAACAATACCATTTACATTAGGTTCCCTCCCCCGACCCCAAAAAAACAAGTATAAATCTAAGGAAATATACACAGGGTCTATATGAGGAAAACTACAAAATCCTGTTGAAAGGAATCAGATGATCTAAATAAGTGGGAATAGTTTCCATGGTAATGAATAGGAAGACTCTATTGTTAAGATGTCAGTTCTTCAAAATTTGATCCATAGAGTTAACACAATCCCAGTCAGAATCCCAGCAAGTTATTTTGTGGACATCTATAAACTGATGTTAAAGTTTATATAGAAACAAAAAAGACCCAGAATAATCAACACAATACTTCAGAATAAAAACAAAGTTGGAGAACTGATACTACTGAACTTCAAGATTTACTATAAAGATACAGTAATTAAGATAGCATGGGGATTGGGAAATAAGGGAGATGCTGGTCTAAGGACACAAAATTTGGCATGGGGGGTCATACATGTAATCCCAGTACTCTGGGAGGCCAAGGTGGGCAGATTGCTTGAGGCCAGGAGTTTGAGACCAGTCTGGCAAACATAACAAAACCCTGCCTCTACTAAAACTACAAAAATTAGCCAAGTGTGGTGGCACACACCTGTAGTCCCATCAACTTAGCAAGCTGGGGCATGACAATCACTTGAACCCGGGAGGTGGAGGTTGTAGTGAACCAAAATTGCACCACTGCACTCCAGCCTGGAGGACAGAGTGAGACTGTCTTAAAACAAAAAAACAAAAAAAGAAAAAAATTTCAGGGCTCAAGAGATCTATTACACATCATGGCGACTACAGTTAAAAATAATACTATATACTGGAATATTGTTAAGACAGTAGATTTTAAGTCTTTTTAACGACAAAAATGATAATTATGTGAGGTATTAGATATGTTAAATAGCTTGATTGAGCCATTCCACATGTGTACATATATCAAAACATCATTTTATACACTGTAAAGATACACCATTTTTACCTGTCAACTAAAAAAACAACAAAAGCAAGGTAATGGCCAAATACATACATATATATATATATATATATATATATATATAGTCACAGAGATCAACAGAACAGAACAGAACAGGGAGCCCCCAAACAGACTCACACAACTAGAGTATAAACTGATCTTTGACAAAGGAGCAAAAGTAATTCAATTGAGAAAAGAAAGTATTTTCAGCAAATGGTGCTGCAATGACTGGACATCCACGTGTAAAAGCATGAATCTAGACAAAGACCTTACAGTTTTCATAAGATTAATTCATAATGGATCATAGTTATAAGCATAAAATGCAAAACTATAAAGTAGACAGAAAATTACACTGGAGAAAATCTAAATGACCTTGGGTTAGGTGATGAATTTTTAGATATAGCACCAAATACTATACAAGAAAGAAAAATTGTTAGGTCGGACTGTATTAAAATTAAAAACTGCTCTGTGAAAGACACTGTTAAAAGAATAAGAAGCCACAAACTGGTAAAAAGTATTTTTTTTAATCTGATAAAGAACTGGTATTCAAAACAAAACAAAACAACAACAAAACCCCTCAAAACTCAACAATAAGAAAAAAAAGGCCAACTTAAAAAGGACAAAAAACCCAAATAGACACCTCACCAAAAAAGATACACAGATGGCAAATAAGCATTTGAAAGGGTGCTCAACATATATCATTAGGGAACTTCAAATTAAAACAATAATGATACATCACTACCTGCCTCTTTGGAGAGCAACAGCAACTCTCACTAATTGCTGGTGGGAATGCAAAATGGTACAGTCACTCTGGATGACAGTTTGATCGTTTCTTACACAGCTAAACACAATTTTTACATAATATCCAACAATCACGCTTCTATGTATTTTTCCAACTGAGTTGAAAACATGTCCACATAAAACCCCAAATATGAATATTTATAGCAGTATTATTCATAATCACCAAAAGCTATAAGATATCTTTCAATAGGTGAATGAAAATGAATAAACAAACTGGGTTACATCTATATAACAGAATATCACTCGGTGATGAAAAGAAATCAGCTACTAGGTAAAAACGACAGCAATAACACCACCACTACCAAGGAAGAATCTTATAAAAGACTGGCTAAGTGAAAGAAGCCAGTCTGACAAGTCCACATAGTATATGATTTCAAGCATACAACCTTCTGGAATTGACAAACATAGAGACAGTAAAGAGGTAAAGAGAACAGTGGTTGTCAGCAGTTAGTGGGTAGAGATAAACAGGTAAAGCACAGGGGATTCTCAGGGTGGTGAAACTATTCTATATGATACTATAATTGTGTATATGACATCATACATTTAATAAAAACCATAGAACTATACAACAGAGTGAACCTTAATGTAAATTTTGGTTTTTGGTTAATAATAATATATTAGCATTAGTTCACTGGTTTTAACAAATATATCATACTAATGTAATACGTTAATAACTGAGGCTGGGTGTGGCGGCTCACACCTATAATCCCAGCACTTTGGGAGGTCAAGGCACACAGATCACTTGACACCAGGAGTTTGACACCAGTCTGGCCAACATAGTGAAACCTCGTCTCTATTTAAAATATAAAAATTAGCTGGGTGTGGTAGTGCACACTTGTAAACACAGCTATTCAGGAGGCTGAGGCACATAATCGCTTGAACCCTGGGAGGCAGAGGCTGCAGTGAGTTGAGATCATGCCACTGCACTCCAGCCTGGGCCACAGAGTGAGACACTGTCTCAAATAAATAAAGGGCTATATGAAAAAACTACTATTTGCTCAATTTGTCTGTAGATCTGAAACTGTTCAAATTAAGTCTATTCATTGTGTGCGTGGGCACGTGCGTGCACAAACGCATGCATCAAACTGGAAAAATAAAGTTACTTACAGCTATTTATACTCTTAACTGATAATACAGAGTGGCCAAGAAATAGAGAATCTAAGAGTTAGGCATGTCTTAGAATTTACCATTTAGTTACTGTTTCGTTTTGCTGTCCCCCACTCCCACTCAAAACATTCCAAAAGAAAAGAAAGAAGAGATAGTCATTATTCAGCCTGTGCAGGGCTAGCTCTTCAGACACAAACATGGATAGTATCAGAAGATGCACGAAAATCAGACTGCACTACAAATTAAAAAAGAATAAGGTCTAGATTAATGGCTATAAATCACCAACTCCTAAAACAGAAGTACAAACTAATAATCTTCAGAGGCCCAGCAGGAATAAAATTATACAATATATGGGTTAATACAACTGACTGAGAGAGATAAAGCTTATGCCAAACTAAAGAAAGCTGATCTGGCGTACAGGCCTAAGGGTTCAAACGTTTATTTAAAAAAAACAGTATGTCACATAAAATGTCTGCTGGCTGGCTAGAATTCCACCACCTACAATTTACCTGCTTTCAAAAATTGTGTTCAACATTGAGAAAACAGAAAACCACTTATCTTGAGCTTAACATGGGCTTCTTTTTTCTCAACTGTAGAATACTTACTGAAATATCAAATCAATGGTGAGGGTATGTATCCTAGGCAGGCCTAAACCATTAACATTTGGTTTAAGCAACTTGGTATAATTTACCTCCTAAATCATAAAGAAGATACCTAAACATTTATATTAAAACAATACAACTCAAAGAAATTCTCATCTCAAGCAAATAATCCTGACGTTAAAATTATTTCTATCTTACATTCGTAAAATCATCAAATTTCGTGTTTTCACATAACTTCCAGAAACATACAAACAGAGCTATACAAATTGAGAAGTTATGAAGCCAAAGTAGACTACACATCAGGCAGCTCATAAAAATTGCTCTAAATTCCCTCTGCAAATGTATTTGATTTCTGCTATTCTTCATCTATAAGAAACATTTACATAACATTTTTATTTAATCATGAATGGCACCCAAAATGTGATAATCTCAACCTTTAAGGTTTAAGTATGAGAAATGAAATTGTGAATAACTTTGCATATAATTCAGATATAAAGAGTGAAGATGCCAGTGAACAAAAAAAACACACTGATTATTCTATCACTAGAGTTTGTGTCCAAAAATGAAAAAGTTTTAGAGATCGATTTCAAAACAATGTGAATATG
Organism: Rhinopithecus roxellana; assembly: GCF_007565055.1. Classification (NCBI taxonomy): domain Eukaryota; kingdom Metazoa; phylum Chordata; class Mammalia; order Primates; family Cercopithecidae; genus Rhinopithecus; species Rhinopithecus roxellana. The sequence goes on along the minus strand of NC_044551.1, from coordinate 115,745,666 downwards.
CTTAACACTACTGAACTGTACACTTAAAAAATGATTTATAAAGCTAAATCTAATGTTATAGATATTTTTACCACAATAAAAATATTAAATTAAAATGTTATTTGTTAGCACGCTTCATATAATTAAAAACTGCCTAAAATTAATGTTAAAGTAAAATTAATATATGGTAGAAATATCATCTCAAATATAGTTTTTGCCTGTACAAATTATTTCTTTCTAATACCAAAAAATAACATAAGTTGAAATTAAATTCTGTGTTTTTCTCTACATTTCCCCTAACCACTGAGTTTACTGTACAGAACAGTAAGATATATTTAACTAGCTTTTCATGTCTTTTATCCTAAACATTATGATGCATAAACCAAATGAATGAGTAGACATTATTCTCTTTCTCAATAATTGAGTTAAGTAAATGTTTATTACACAATAGTCATAAAGTAAATTTCTTCAATTTAAATCTACCACTCTTTAGCTCAGTTTTTTTTTAAAAAGTTTTATATATTTTAAAAGTTTTAAAATTTTATGTATATGTATGGCATGCCTACAGTTTCATCATAGCAATCCTGCAGTTTCACAAGCTAAAACAGCCTTTCACTCCAAGATGTGATGGTCCATTTAAACAAACAACAATCTAGAAGATCCCTGCAGTAAGAGACCACAGAGTTGTCAGTAAAAAAAAAATATGTAATTTTTTAAAAAGTAAGGTACATAGACTACTGATAATAATAAAATTTACACAGTGGTACACAGTGTACATAATGTGGTATATAAATACACATTTATTATTATCATTATTTTTAAGACGGGGTTTCACTATGTTGCCCAGGCTAGTCTCTAACTCCTGAGCTCAAGCAATCTAACCACCTTGGCCTCCCAAAGTACTGGGATTACAGGCACATGCCAATACGCCCTGCCCAGATACACATTTTTAATTTTAGTTACTATAAATTTATTTTTATAGCTAGTTTTATTATGGTAAAGCATACTGCTTCCCTAACTAGGGTAACAAAGTTTCATGTTGAAATAAATTTATTTAGGTATAAAAGATGATCAAATTTAAAGAGAAACACTAAATTTAAAAAGTATATATGATACATAAATTTCGCAAAATTGTTAAGATATGATGTAAATAACGTAAGTTGGGAAGCACTGCTGTAGGTTATGTTTACCACAGGCCAAGCGCGGTGGCTCATGCCTGTAATCCCAGCACTTTGGGAGGCCAAAGCGGGCGGATCATTTGTGGTCAGGAGTTTGAGACCAGCCTGGCCAACATGGTGAAACCCCGTCTCTACTAAAAATAAAAAAAAATTAGCCAGGCATGGTGGCATGCGTCTGTAATCCCAGCTACTGGGGAGGCTGAGGCAGGAGAATTGCTTGAACCCGGGAGGCAGAGGTTGCAGTGAGGCAAGATCACGTCACTGCACTCCAGCCTGGGTGACAGAACAAGATTCCACCTCAAAAAAAAAAAAAAAAAAAAAAAAGAAAGAAAGAAAGAAAAAAGAACGGTGCCACTCATGTCAAGCATTCTGCTAAGTACCTTACACACACAATCTCATTTGATCCTTATAACAATCTATCAGATTATTACTAAATTGAATTTACCTATTTTATACTAGAAAACTAGGGGTCAAAAATGCTAATGCACTTGTCCAAGATCACCAGAGGTAGTAAATGACAGAGCCAGGGTTAAAACCCACATCTGTCTGACAGATTCTAGAGTCTTAGTTTTCACTCCCTGTGCTATACTATCCCTCTAGTCTAAAGGAGGAAAGATTGAGAAAATGAAGTAGACCTAAACCGAACCTCTTGTCAAGGGAGATGTATCAGTCAGTTAGTATAATTCCCAACATAAGATCATTTGTAATACGTATGTTTGTCACATAGTTAGAAGACAGCTATAGTAGTTGTTGGGACTTCAGGTACAAGCTTTGTCGAGCCAGAAAACCCTGGCGGAAGGACTATTCACTGTGCCATATCTAGAGGAAGGATCAAGCAACAAAGCCACTTAGGATATCAAGTTCATGGCCGGGCGCGGTGGCTCAAGCCTGTAATCCCAGCACTTTGGGAGGCCGAGACGGGTGGATCACGAGGTCAGGAGATCGAGACCATCCTGGCTAACACGGTGAAACCCCGTCTCTACTAAAAAAAAATACAAAAAAAAACTAGCCGGGCAAGGTGGCGGGTGCCTGTAGTCCCAGCTACTCGGGAGGCTGAGGCAGGAGAATGGCGTAAACCCGGGAGGCGGAGCTTGCAGTGAGCTGAGATCCGGCCACTGCACTCCAGCCTGGGCGACAGAGCGAAACTCCGTCTCAAAAAAAAAAAAAAAAAAAAAGAATATCAAGTTCATGTTCATTATATCCATATATCCTTGTATCTCCTGTATTCAAGAATATCTGATTACTACGACTGGTTAAATACCACTTAACAGTCCCTACATCTAGGATCCCAAGAGAGAACAAAGCATACTTTTGCCAGAACAAGGGTCTTTCCTGGTCATATTTGCTTGTCAAATGGCCCAATACTGAAAAACATACCACTGATGGCTCTCAATGTGCTTGACTCTCAAGCACATTTGAGATGTAATAACATAGGAGCCAATGGTCTACTGAATTACACCATCATATGATTATAGGACAAAGAAATTAAATTTTATTAGAACAAATTAAAGAAAAGAAATAAATCTTCCTGTGTACACTATGAATTACTGCGTTATGGAAAGCTAGGGAATATGTACCTGAATTCATTTAGGGCATCAACTATTCGATTATATGCCAAACTCCTCTGACTGGCATCAGCTGATCTCCGGCTCATTTTCATAGCCTTGAAAACAATCATTAAGATAGTTAATTCTTACGTTAATCATGAGCAAAACATGGAAAAAGGAGTCTTTTTTTAGACAGTCACATACTTATACAACGCTCTACCAAAATTCTTATCGAGAAAGAAATAAAGAAGGTAAATGCATTTATTGTGGCTTTTTCTTCTACACATTTGGTAATTAATGAATGGTTGAACAAAATTTAAAATTTTCAACTGTTTTCAATCTCTTATTTTTAAAACTGCAGACGACTATCAACACATAAAAAAACTGATATTGACAGTTTCTGGGTTATAAAAAATCTTATTTTCCCCAAACAGAACAAGACATAATGGTAACTCAGTAACAACAACTCATGGTTTTATGCTTATATTTCACAGATAATACTTCTATTAACTCTTTTTTTTTTTCTGACGGAGGCTCACTCTGTCGCCCAGGCTGGAGTGCAATGGCACAATCTCGGCTCACTGCAACCTCTGCTGCCTGGGTTCAAGCAATTTTCCTGCCTCAGCCTCCCAAGTAGCTGGGATTACAGGCGCCTGCCACCACACCTGGCTCATTTTTATATTTTTAGTAGACAAGGGGTTTCACCATGTTGGCCAGGCTGGTCTGGAACTCCTGACCTCGTGATCCACCCACCTCAGCCTCGCAAAGTGCTGGGGTTATAGGCGTGAGCCACCGCACCCAGCCCTGTTAACTCTTTTCTAAAAATTTGCCCAGCCTGGCCAACATGGCAAAATCTTGTCTATACTAAAAATATGAAAATTAGCCAGATGTGGTGACACACGCCTGTAATCCCAGCTACGAAGAAGGCTGAGGCATGAGAATCGCTTGAATCCAGGAGTCTGAGGTTGCAGTGAGTCGAGATCATGCCACTGCACTCCAGCCTGGGTGATGGAGTAAGACTGTCTCGGGGAAAAAAAAAAGGAATATAAAGATTCTACAGTAAGATATCTAAAGATATTAGCAATATTTTTCTTTTTTTTTTTTTTTTTCAGACAGAGTCCTCCTCTGTTGCCAGGCTGGAGTGCAGTGGTGGTGCAATCTTGGCTCACTGCAACCTCTGCCTCCCGGGTTCAAGCGATTCTCCTGCCTCAGCCTCCCGAGTAGCTGGGACTACAGGTGCATGCCACCATGCCCCACTAATTTTTGTATTTTTAGTAGACACGGGGTTTCACCATGTTGGCCAAGATGGTCTCGATCTCTTGACCTCGTGATCTGCTCACCTTGGCGTCCCCAAATGCTGGGGTTATAGGCATGAGCCACCATGCCCGGCCAATATTTGCTTTCTTAAAATATATTTAGCCAAGGTTGAAAAGCCTTAATCTAAGTAGACAAAAAGGGGATCGGGATTAGGATATGGAGGTCAAAAAGAATTTAATCTTTTACACTTTTTCAAAGAGAATTGAATTCTGTATTCTTTATGTAATTACCAAGTGATTAAATATTGTTTAAAAAACACAATTAAGATGTCAGCCTACTTCAGGTCAGAAATCATGTTCCTGTACACCCGAAAGCTTCAGAGGGTGAAAGTGAAACATACTTCATGTTTTTAAAAACTGTTAAGATACTGGCAATTTATAAAGAAGTGAATATTATTTTGCTAGAATTTAGTAGCGTTCTTCCTTAATCTTACCAGTAATGCTATTTTTAAATTAAATCACAAATCTCAAAAGGTAGAAGACTTCAAAATAATTGCCAAGGTGTTCAGAAAAAAAATTCATACCTTTTATTAAAAAAAAGTTTGAAAACTGGCCCTAGAAGATAACTTCTTTGAATGGTACACTATTCACTATTATTTTCTATTCTTAATAATATTCTATCATTAAGTAACTACTATAGAACTTTAAAAATTAAGTCCCATTCACTTATGTAAAAGCATTCGTTTAATTTTATCTTTCAGCTTTAATAAAAAATGGGATACTACAATTGAACAAATATCCAAACAACTATAAGCATTAACAATGTACATTTTAGGTCGGGGTCCCAACCCCTGGGTCGTGGACCAGTACCCGTCAGTGGCCTGTCAGGAATTGGGTCGAACAAGTGAGTGAGCGAGCATTACTGTCTGATCGCTGCCCCCTGTCAGATCAGGGGCAGCATTAGATTCTCATAGGAGCGCATACCCTATTGTGAACTGTGCATGCAAGGGACCTAGGTTGCACGCTCTTATGAGAATCTAATGCCTCTGAAACCATGGCAACTGCCCCCCTCCCCAGCCCTGTCCATGAAAAAATTATCTTCCACGGAACTGGTCCCTGGTTGCCAAAAAGGTTGGGGACTGTTGCTTTAGATTACAGAATTATATGGCCGGGCGCGGTGGCTCAAGCCTGTAATCCCAGCACTTTGGGAGGCTGAGGCGTGCGGATCACGAGGTCAGGAGATCGAGACCATCCTGGCTAACATGGTGAAACCTCGTCTCTACTAAAAAATACAAAAAACTAGCCGGGCGCGTTGGTGGGCGCTGTAGTCCCAGCTACTTGGGAGGCTGAGGCAGGAGAATGGCGTGAACCCGGGAGGCGGAGCTTGCAGTGAGCTGAGATCCGGCCACTGCACTCCAGCCTGGGTGACAGAGCGAGGCTCCGTCTCAAAAAAAAAAAAAAAAGATTACAGAATTATCAAAGTGTTAAAATATGAAAACACTTGAAAAGTAATCTTTAATGAGTTCTATAATGTCTATTTCAAAATAACTCAAAATGTCAGTTCACCCACAACTTATTACTGTGTGTGATGACTTTGGCTAGACTACAAAATGTGAGAGCAGTCAACTGAAGAAATGTAATCAGTGTCTAACTTAAGAAAAGATAAATGAAAATGGCCTTTACTCATTTGTTCAATAAAAAAGTACTGCTAATGAACTATTTATTTTTTGACATATTCAATAAGAATAACTAACATCTACGTCTTCTCTAGAGGCAGATGATCCTTAGTCACTAATGAGTTATTGAGATACATCCTTTCCTTTCTAAACCATTCTAACGGGTCTACCCACCTCTCGTCTCTTATTCCAGTCTCTTCAAAACACACTACCAAGTGCTCGTTTCAGCAGCCATATACAAAACACACTGCCAAGTTAATCTCCCCACAGTACAACTTGCAAACAGCCTTAAAGAAAAAGTCAGAACTCCCTGGCAAGCACTCTACATTCTTTGTCATCAGGTCCTCATTAACTTTGCCACTTGTACCTCTCACTATTCCTCTTTATATCCTTTCCCCTCCACAGACTGTTGCAAAAAACTCTGGTGATAGCCACTGATTTTATCAGCTCAACTTCTGGGAATCTCCTCTAAAACATAATCTGGAAAATTCGCCAAGATGTTAACAATAGGGTAGCAACAATTGTGAAAAAGCAGAAATGGCCTAACAGGGAAACTATTACTTCAATTGAGGAGAACTACTAAAACATATGTGAGAACCATTTACAATAACTTGAGAAATGTGTATGTGACAATGATGTTTTTTATTTTACTATTTGAGATAGGGACTCATTCTGTTGCTACAGTGCAGAGGCACAATCACAACTCACTACAGCCTTGACCTTCTGAGCTCAAGCGCTCCTCCTGCCTTGGCCTCCCTAGTAGCTGAGACTACAGGTGTGTACCTCCATGCCTGGCTAATTTTTAAATTTTTTTTGGTAGAGACAGGGTCTTGCCATGTTGCTCAATCTGAGTTTTCTTAAATGAGCATATAATTTGAAAAATGTAGACACAGCACAATCCCTACCAAGTAAAAGCACAATATGCATAGAAAAGGTCTACATAAGATTTTTCAGCAATGAGTTTACTGTGTTCCCTTCGGGTAGCAAGAATGTCGATTTTCTTGCTATTCTGCTATATCCAATTTTCAGAGCTTTATGTTTCAAAACATTCTGTACATCCTTCAAAATGCAGTCCAAATGAACTTCTTCCCAATAGGAAGTTATTTCACGTTCCCCCCAATTTCTAAAAAAACTTTTGTTTGTCCTTCCTTTTTAGCTTAGATTCTAGTATTTCACAATTTACTTTACATATTTGTATTGTATATACTATCTCAGTAGCAACTGACAAAAGTGATCACTCCTTCCTTGAAATACTTTCTGTACTTGGCTTTCCCAAAATAATACAGTCTTGTTTTTTCTCCTAATTGAACAGCCAATCCTTTTCCTTCTCCTCTGCTAGTTCCTTCTCATCTCGTCAAACTCTTAATGTTAAAATGCACCACAACTCAGGCTTACCATTCCCTGTCCTCTCTTGCCAATCTTAATCAGTTTCATGGCTTTAAATACCATCTATACACTGATGACCTCTCTGGTAAACTCTAGACTCATAAAAACACTTGGATGTCCAGGATGCAAATATAAAAAAACCATCTTCCTTCATCAAATCGGTTTTGCTTGCAGTCTTTCTCACTTTAATGCTGGCAACTTCATCCTTCTAACTGCTTGCTAAAAAAATCTTAAGAGTCAACCTTAATTGTTTTTTCTCCGATACGACAATTCAGTACACCAGCTATTCACACTGGCTATTTCTATTTCTTACCAATTCAATCACTAAAGCGGTTTGAGTACTCATCATTTGTCACCTGGATTACTGCAACAGTATGCTAATTGGTCTCACAACATCTACTTTTGCTCCTAGAAATCTATTATCCACCAGCAGTAAGAGTGATCCTCATAAATAATGTCATTCTTCCTCCACTCAAAACCCTCCAATGGTTTCCCATCTTTCATACTTTTGTAAGAATAAATGCTAATGTTCTTACAATGGTATCTTATAAGGCCCTACATGATCTAGTCTCACTTCAACCCAGGCACTTTGGCCTCGTAATGCTGCTTAAGTATCAGGCTTACTCCTGCACTAACGCCTTTGCCCCTGTCTGGAACATCTTGTTCCAGATGGTTGTAGCTCACTTGCTCCGTATTTCTGGACCACATTCACATGTCCTTTAATAAGGGGCATTCCTGACTAGCCTATAAGTAATCCTTCCTTCCAGGATTCCTTACATACCTTTCTCCGTTTTACTTTTCTCCACAGGACTTATACATACATCTATAGTCACATGTTTATTTGTCCCATGAGATCAGAAGTGTTGCTTTTATCTCTTCTCTTTAGCTGGTAGAATGGTGTCTACCACATTTTAGGCCCTCAAATATTTATTTACACAACAAATGGATGAATGATCTTACATCTTTTATTAGACAGTAAGCACCTTAAAAAGGGTTCAATCTATTTGCATCCACCAGAGCACTTTATAGGACACATGCACAATGTCTGTTAATTTTTCTGCCAAATGAATAAATATAATGCTTAATCGGGAGAGTAAGATTTTAAAAGGAAAAGTTATAAATAAATAACTATGCTTACCTGTTCTATTGCACTCTTTAATTTGTTCATGTGGCTTTCAAAGAGAGGAAAATGTGAAAAAAAGAATTCATTAAATTTGTTATTTTCATCTTCATCTTTGGATAATGAAAAGATTACCCCAATTGCAATCTTCTTTTTCCTCACAATTCCTGGGTTAGGGCCACAGCTTTCATCTGAGAGATTAAAGCTTTCTTCTATAGACCTTAAAAATAAATGTTTTTTTTTTAATTTACACAAATAAAAATAATTAAATTCATAATTAAATCTTCTTGCTAATTAAATGTAGGAAAGCTAAGTCTTCTGCTGTTTTATCAAACAAACCTAAAATTTCATACCAATTGTATATCTCTTTAAGAAATCTACTGGCTATTCTTTCAGGTTCACGTTTTTGTAAGAAATTTTACTACAGAGTCAGATTGGGAACATTTTATGGTCCAATTAGGAGTTACTAAAGAAGTACATAATCCCAATTCATAATCAACCAAAAAGTGGCTAAATTTTAAGATTTATAGATGAGTCTGGTACAATCTTTTCCCTGTTCTAGGACCTTCTAGTCTCTGTTTTTGATTTCAGGAGTAAAGTCAAAGATGAAGGAATAAAGGAAATAAAAAAGAGGAGAAAACAAGAACTTTTAGTATCTACAGTTGTACTTAATGTAGATTAAAAAAATCTTTCAAGAATGAATTACCTTGCCAAAACAAAAACGTGAAAAACTGAAATATCAAAATATGTAATACATAAATCAAAGACCTGAACGTAAAACTCTTAGAAGAAAACAAAGGGTAAAGGTGTCATGCATCATGACACTGATTTGGCAATGGTTTCTTAGATATAACACAAAAAAGCACAGTCAACAAAGGAAAAAAAAATAAACTGGACTATATACAAATTTAACCTTCTGTGCATCAAAGGACACTATCAATGTAGTAAAAAGGCATCCCACAGAATGTAAAAAAAAATTTACAAATCATATATCTGATAAGGGATTAATATCTAAAATATATACAGATTTTCCACACCTCACCAACAAAGCAAAAAAAAATACAATTGTAATATGGGCAAAGGACTTAAATACACATTTCTCTAAAAAAGATATACAAACAGTCAATAAGAACATGAAAAGATGCTCAAGTTGGATGTGGTGCCTCATGCCTGTAATCCTAGCACTTTGGGAGGCTGAGGCAAGTGGATCACTTGAGACCAGAAGTTCTACTAACCTGGGCAACATGGTGAAACTCCATCTCTACAAAAAAAAAAAAAAATTAGCCAGGCGTGGTGGCAAGCCTGTAGTTCCAGTTATTTGAGAGACTGAGGTGGAAGGATCACCCGAGCCCAGGGAGGTTGAGGCTGCAGTGAGCCGTGATTGTGCCACTGCACTCCAGCCTGGGCGACTCAAAAAGGAAAGAAAAGAAAAGAATAGAAAAGATGTTCAACTTCACTAATTATTAAATACAAATGAAATCCACAATGAGGAACCACTTCAGACCCAGTAAGATGACTATTATCAAAAAAACAGAAAATAAGTGCTGGTGAATATATGGAAAAATTGGAACCAATGTGCATTGCTGGTGGGAATGTAAAATGGTACAGTAACCACGGAAAACAGTGTGCAGCATGACAGTTCCTCACAAATTTAAAAACAAAATTACTATATGATCCAGCAATTCCACTTCTGGGTATATAACCAAAAGTACTGAAAACGGGGACTTGAACAGGTATTTGCACACTCATGTTCATAGCAGCATTATTCACAATAGTTAAGAAGTGGAAGCAACCCAAGTGTCCATCAATAGATAAATGGATAAACAAAATGTGGTATGTATGTACAATGGAATGTTATTCAGTCACAAAAAGGAATGAATATCTGACACATGTTACAACATCGATAAACCTTAAAGACATTATGCTAAATGAAATAAGGCAGACACAAAAGGACAAGCAGTGCATGATTTCATTCATACCTTGTATGAATTCATAAAGACAGAAAATAGAATGGTGGTTACAAGAGGAAGGGAAGGGAGAAATGAGGAGTTATGCTGAATGGATACAGAGTTTCAGCTGGGAAGAGGAAAAAGTTCTGGAGTTGGATGGTGATGATGATTGCACAACAATATGAAGAAACTTAAACAAATGTCACTGAACTGTACACCTAAAAATGGTTAAAATTGTAACTTGTTATGTATAACTTACCACAATTTTTTAAATGTAGTAAATTTTAAAAGTTTTCAGTTTCAAACTTAAAATACACAGAATACAAGTCCAGGCTCTAAAAATCCATATAAAATTATGTTTAAGGAACTATTCAATCTTGTTCTGTGTTTAAAGTTCCAACTTACCATCTAGGAAATACCCCATTTTCCAAACTTGTTGTTTGGCTGCGTCGCCAACGTCGCTGGTAGCTGCTGGCACAACTTCGGGTAAGTGAGGAGTTTGGGGAAGGAAATGGAGTGATCAGCAAGCTGCTGAGAGATGCTGTTAAGTCAGAAGAACAACAAGTATAAGTCAATAATGACTAAGCATAATGACAAATCTTTTTAACAAAATTACGAATAGGTTAAGTTAAACTTGATTTTGCTTCATGAGCCTCTCAAATGTCCATTAAAAGAACACATCCTTCTTGGAGCAAGGTCTCAGGTGAGAAAAATCATATATTAGCAATGTATCAGCAAAAAACTCTGAGACAATCCCCTTTTGGCATTCCCCTCTAGGGACTCCAGAAGAAAATTATACTTTACAACAAGGCATTATCCCTTTGGCCACTGGATGACTGTCTCCTAACTTAGCTGAATCCTTTTAGTTCTGAAATTAAAGGAAATCTGATGCTGTTCAAACTTAATGCAGCAGCTGGATTTTAAGAACAAGCTATTGAAAATAAGTGTTTGAACGGCATTTAAAGAGGTCATTTACAAGTACTCACGGATCACGTGTGCACTTGTAGTCAAAGCTACCACTTTTAATTAAGAATCATGACTATACCTACTAAGCTCCAAAAAAGGAATGCTCTCTGGAGCATCTAAGGTGACAAACACATTCCAGCAGACTCCACTCTGTAACGGCTGCAATCCCCTGATCTTGGGGATTATCCCTTCCCAAAACACTTCTCTGAAATCTGTAAGATATGTTTACTGCCTGAGGTGTTAAGAGCTACAACTGTTGATTTTTCATTAGGCTAGAGGATTTTCATTAGGCTTTTCCCCCACTGGATTTAGAGAGGATAAGACTTGCCATTAAGGGCTTGCTTTAGTTTGGCAATATTCCAGACTTCTATCTTTTATGATCATAAGGACATACTGAAAATGTATATTCAAAACAGGGGACTATTATCATCACTATTAAAAAGGTACAGGTCAGATGATAAATTATTTTGGACACCGGCACTACAAACTGAGATACTTTCATTATGAAGATCCATTCATTTGAATTCTGACAAATTCAATGACAGAGGATAAAGCTGTATGTGCCATGCAAACATGTAGACCATCAATGAACTCACTCTAAACTACTTTAGAATGCAGATTCTAAATGCAGACCATATTTTATCAGTTAGTATTATAAAACCTTATAGTCCAAGACTGGGTATGTACAACTAAATCTGGGTGTGACTTCAGTGAAAAATAAAATGCTGTCCTAAGTTTGGAAAAAATACATTTCACTGCGTTCTAATATTAAAAATAACTCTTATTAGAAAAAGAAGAAAATATACATTAACTTAAATGGCATATATTAATCCAATAACTTGAAGCAACCTAACAGACCAGTCTAGCCAGACACTTCAATTTATAAAGAATATAAGTATAAATAAATTAATTTATCATCTCTCAAATCTTCAACAATGAGAATTAAATTCCTGCCAGGGAAGACTAAATCTCTAGATTACATAGAAGCAAAGGGTATTAAAAGAAATATACTCTAGATTCTTTAAAACAAAAATAAGAAACTCAATTAGAAAAGAAAGATGACATTACTTGAAAAACACAAGCCATTATTACTAGAGTAGTGGTTGGCAACCCTAGCTATCCATTAGAATCAAGTGTTAGGTTTTGCATTTGTTTTGTTTCTCAAATACAGATGCCTAGAGATGCCTTCTCTAGGTTACATGAGAGTCTTTGAAAGTAGAGTTCAGGCACTTGAATTTTTTTTAAAACTTCTCCTTGTTATTCTAACACACACCTAGGATTCCAATATATGGCAAGTTTAGATATTTCATTTATACTCAAAACTGAATCATAGAACAATTTCGACAGTAGAGCCATATAATGTAACAACACATGCTATCACACTGAATTAAGTTTCTTATATCTAACAGTAATTCAAGCCTAAAATTACTTCTCCTTTTACTTATGCCCCAACACACACTTTTCTTTTTAGCCAAAATGTCTTTTTTCTGAGCTTTTGCCTGGATAACTGCTATTTATTTCTCAAAATACAACTCAATCATCATTATTCTGTAAAGCTTTGTTGGCATCCCTGCCCCTTGCCCAAGCTAAGTGTGGTGCTCTTTCTCTGAAGCTTTTTGCACAGGCCTAACACTAAACGCATCACACAATGAACTAGACAGATGATTTTCCTAATTTTTCTCCTAGTAGACTCCATACTTCTGTGTCCCTTAAAGGCAGACTCTGGGCTTTAATTTTTTTAATGTCCACCATGTTTCAATAAATGTTTGCTAGACCTACAAATTTTGGAAGAGTCCATATTTGAAAAAAAAAAAAAGTATAACACTGATTCAAAATGCCTGTGCTTTTCTGGGCAAGAGACAATATGACAATTTAAACTTTAGTTAGCAGCAAGCAAATATAAGCAAATGTGGTTTTTTTGCTACAGTTTCTAAGCAGTTTTCTGACCAATGCTTTTCTTCTTATACTCACTAAGCTTCAACCAGTGTACTTTACTCTTGCTTTAGTTCATCCTGGCTTTATTCTACTCAGCACACTTAAAAGTAAACATGAAAAATGTTAAATTTACAAGACTTCGCTCTGATCTTTCCACAGTTCTCTTGTAAGGCTAATATCAATATGAACAAATTTGATAATAAAGGAAGGGACAAAAAAGAAAATCAATGCCAACAGCAATCTCATAAAAAACTGAATACAAGAACCTGACATTACCAGACCGTGCTATGCCACTGTCTCTGTCCTCATTGAGCTCTCTTCCAGGCATGTCCATTGGGTTGCTGTGAACTATAAATAAAGATGAAACTGTCAGTTATAAAATATATTGCTATTCAGGTGGATGAACAGCTCCTTTTAAATAGCAAACAAAATCATGCTCATCTCATTGCATTCCCTTATTTTTTTTGATAGCATGACACCAACCCAACACCAAGAGCTATTACTCAGTTGAACAAGCTTTGAGAGCTCTGTGAAGATTTGATACACAGTATGAGAATCTAAAACATAATACCTAAAGAAGCAAGGAGTGACTAAAAGTCATATTTTAGAAGCATATTCAATGACAGATATTTATAATATACTATTAAATGAAAAAAAGCAAGCTACTGAACAGTATGAGCACTTGCTGGGACCAAGTGGTGGGTATATCATAGTTCACTGTACTGTTTCTGCCTATAACAATGTATGTTTCAAAATTCTCCATAATAAATTGAGAAATTTGTTTGAATAGTATGATCCCAATTGTGTTTAAAAAACAAAAAAGCAGGTATTTCTGGCTGATAAAACAGCTAATACATATTTTTGCCTTTTAAAAATGTTTTCCAAGTTTTCTATAAATATGTATTTGCTATATCTAATATTTATAGGGAAAGAAAATATTATTCAAAACAAGAAGGGCTAAATTGATACCAATCTGAGCACAATGAAGAGTAAATATGTTCACATTCTAATAATTTTCACTAAAAGGTTATGATGTTAGGTAATCTGCTAAAACATGTGAAACAAGGTATATGATTAGAATCCTGGATATATACACATGAACACACTCTACAATCATCAACTTGATTATGTAAGCAAATACAGTCATGTATGCCTTTTACAGAGCATTACAGTGGTGCTTGTTCATCTAAATCTTAGCTCTAAGAAAAATTGTTCTTATGGAATAGTGTAGATCAGAAATTTTACAATAATAACAAGATAGGATAATTTTCTGCAATTGGTGAACTATGGTACAAAAGCTACTCAGCCATGGAAACAAGACAGTGTCACATTAAAAATTCCAAGTGGTATCATAAGAAATAAAGTCCATACTAAGTTTTGGTTTCAGATTCTAAAGTTAAAATCATTATGCCACAAGAGAAATGGCAAACCAAAATTTCATAAAAATGTCAATTCTACTGATAACTCAGTGTCTGGAAACTTTAAGAACATGTTCAGTAGAATGGAATTAAGTTCTTATACTTCCTAAAGCAATGTTTTCTTAACCACAACCTCACCAATTGCATTCATCTACTGTCTTGTTTCCACAGCTTAACTACAGAGTCTAGCCGTTGGGGCACACCAACTAGTCTACCCACACAGCACATCGCAAACCTGCAAAGAAAGAGGCGCTCCTGATCAGGCGGAGCGGACCCTGCTCAGAGAATGCCCGCCTGGGGCTGCAGAACTGTGAAAGACCTACATGGCAAAAACGTAAAATACACATGAAAGAGGACTGTTAGAGAAGCCACAATGCGTCAGGGAAAAAAGGTGAGCTAAGGCAGCACAAGAGCAGACCAACAAATATGGATGGAAACTTTTAAACTAAATAAGAATTCAAGCTGTCTTCCCATTTTTGAAACAGGATGATGTTTCTTTAGTCATGATTTATATCAAACAACAACTTCATGTATTTTTACTAATAAATGTATGTGTAATAAAAACAAGCTTCTGCTATATAAAGTAAAAATTATTTTAAATCTTCAATCCTTTCTAATGTAAAACAGTATTTTTAAAGATTTGAAAAAGTATGATAATGTTATCTATCTAAACTGTATTTGCCAAACAAATTTATTTTTTTAAAGTTGTTTTAAGATTACAGTATGTGCCTACAACTGAAGTGAGGAGAAAACCACCTAAGCACTTGGCACACAGCATACAATAGGGTGCAAAACCAGCAAAGAGATCTTACTGACATTAAAAATTGGTTTTTCTAACCCAGTGATAAGTTACAAAGTAATGGAAGAAACCAAGGTTACTAAACCAGGAGTCAGTCACTGTGGAAGGAGGAACACAAATGACACTCATCAGGGACCGGACTCCCAGCTGTTCAAGAGAAGTCGCTGCCACATGCTTCATCAAGAAAAGGTTAATTGCAGTCTGAAGACCCAAGAAGGGCATTATGGCCTGAAAGCAAGCAGCTGGGTTACCTGTTAGCTATGCTTCATCAAAATAGTCTAAACAGCCATGAAGGGCATTTATCTAGGATGGAATAGGGGGCTTTCTGTTTTAAAAAGTGACAATTGCATTTTTCTTCTTTCCTTTTTTGAAACAGGGTTTTGCTCTGTCATGTAGGCTGGAATGCAATGGCATAATCGTAGCTCACTGCAAGTTCTAACTCCTGAGCTACAGTGATCTTCCCTCCTCAACCCTCTCCATGAGCCAGGTGCATGCCACCAGGCCCAGCTAATTTTGAAAACTTTTTAGTAGAGACAAAGTCTTGCTACATTGCCCAAGCTGATCTCCAATTCCTGGGCTCAAGTGATCCTCCTGCTTTGGCCTCCTAAAGTGTGGAAATTACAGGCATGAGCCACTGTGTCCAGCCAACTGTAGTTTTCAAATTGCTAACAGATATTACTTTTCTGTAGCAAGAACTTCTATAATTATAGCACATGTACAGCAATCCTTCCATGTCTCAATGGTCAGCTCTTTAATTCGTCCTAGCTTTCTTTCCCTAGTTACTTCAAAAATTATTTACTTCTTTAAACTCCTTCCCTACCTCTTCTTCTCAGCATAAAACTTTTGCTTCCTAGAGTATGCACATTCATATATGCACATACACACAGTAGAATTAACCAGATTGGAACCCTTTTTTTCCTATCATCCTGCTTCAAAACTTACTCTCTCACCCATCCTTGCCTCCTTCCTGCCCAAATAGTCATGTTATTCAAGTCTTACAATGTGCTAGGGACTTATTAAAAAATCCTAAGTTCCTCCCTCCCTTCCAAAGTTAACTTTAAGTCAGCTAGGACCCCATTCCCCCATTCTTCTTCAAAAACCTCCTTCTATCAATTATTACTTCTAGTCTTTAATTTCATGCTCCTTATAATTTCCTTTTTCTGTCAACACTTAAACATAGTCAAGTCTCTTCCACCACCCTCCATATATCTAATCCTACAGCAATTCAGCAGTTCTCAAAATGTCATCCAAGGACCCGTGGGGTCCCCGAAACTTTCAGGGGGTCTGTGAAGTCCTCCATTTTCCAACTACACATCTGTGTGAGACAGATTTTCTTGATACACTTCAATGAAAATAACGTATCACAAAAGACTGAATACAGATGCAGATATGAGAATTTAGCTGTATCCTCATCCAGAAATTAAGGAGATTTATAAAAATGTAAAACAATGCCACTCTTCTTACTAATTTTTTGGAGGCCTGTAATAACATGAAAGGGGGTATTAGTGTACTTTTTCAAGGATTTACTAAATATTCTTCAATTTTTTGTTGTAATTTCTAATAATTTATCAATAGTTGTAATCCACATAAACAAAAGTTCTCTGCAGTCCTCGATAATTTCTAAGTGTGTAAAGGGCTCCTAAAACCAAAAAGTTTGAGAATCACTGCTTGCATCTTGGACAAAAGTCCAAACTCTGAGTCATCCCAATTCTGATGTCTATTCTCCCCACTGAAACTGCTCATCTAGGCCACCAAAAGCCTTCCTGTTGCTTAATTTAGTACATATTCTCTTATATTACCTTATAAGCAGTAACTGATGCTGATTATATTACACTGTAAACTTTTTTCCCATGTAACACACTCTCTGTATTTTTCCCCCTCAGTCTCAGTCTGTTTGTGTGCTTCTCTTCTCCTACCCTTTTTTTTTTTTTTTTTTGAGACGGAGTCTCGCTCTGGCTGGAGTGCAGTGGTGTGATCTCGGCTCACTGCAAGCTCCGCCTCCCAGGTTCACGCTATTCTCCTGCCTCAGCCTCCCGAGTAGCTGGGACTACAGGAGCCACCACGTCCGGCTAATTTTTTTATATTTTTAGTAGAGACGGGATTTCACTGTGTTAGCCAGGATGGTGTCGATCTCCCATCCTCGTGATCCACCCACCTCAGCCTCCCAAAGTGCTGGGATTACAGGCGTGAGCCACCGTGACCGGCCTCGTACCCCTTCTTAAAGCCAGCATTCCCCAGGGTTCCATCTTCAACACTCTTTCCTTCTCATTCTTTACATTTCCTAGGTCATCCTCCATTCCCGTGCTTTCAGTTATAATTTATGTCCTGATGATTCTCAAATCCCCAGAAGATACAGCTAACTGGTCAACTTCTATTATTTTTAAATTATTAAACACTCATCCATTTTTACATTAAAGAGAATACCCTACAATATACCTATCTAAGTAGCTAACAACAATGGATTTCTTCACTTGGATATTCCGGTACTTCCAATTGAACATGTCTAAACCTAAAATCATCAATTCTTATTTCTTCTATTCCCCTTAGTGAAGAGCACCAATATCCATGCAATTAAACAGCCAGCAAAGTGCCAAACTTGATTCTTCCTTTTGCCTCACCTCTTCTAATTAGCTAATCTGGTCCACTCTATGTCCCTTAGTGAATTTCTCAACAACTATCCCCACTGACACTAATTTACTGTAGGTACCATTATCTGTCATTTGGAGTACCATGAGTAGCCTTCTACTATGGGCCTTTTCTCAAGACCACTTGCTTACCTGAATCCATTCCTACTGCAGTTAGAATACTCTTCTACAGATACAAACGTAATTTGATTGTGTTGTTATATTCCGAAAATTCCTCCCTGGTGGCCTCGAGAATGTATCTCAAAGATCTCCAACTATAAAGACTATGTTGATTAAGAACCCCTGCTGAAATCCACTGGCACATTTGTGCAAGGACACATAGCTGATAGGCTGCTCCCAGCCAATGGTTGAACACAGTAGGTATACTAAGGCAGGCCCAATTTGGGGAGACATGGGACACTTCTGACAACCAACTTTGACTCAAATAATTCCAGGGCCTTGCCAAACGTCCCTTGAACTGTATAGCTGGCTTGAGACACTTCCAGTCAACACTCTATCCCTCTCTCCTTCATTCACGGTCAGACTTACATCACAATTCGATGGGTCGCTCAGCCTTTCCCAGCATTTTCCTCATTTTCCTTTACATAGTCATTTCCCCTAACACAACTGTTGCATGTTTAACTCTGTCTTTGGCACCCGTTAAAAAAAACAGGTAAAGGACCCGAACCAACATACCTGCACTGGTGCCCAACTATACTAAACCAAGCATTAACTCTAAATTCCTCAGTGTGGCCTACAGTGCGTTTTGTGATCTAGCTTTTGCTCCATTCTTTCTTTTTCATTTACTTTACCCCTACTCTGTGCTCCATACATACTGATTTATTCACATTCTTTCCATACTCTATGATCTTTTGCCACTAGGTCTGTGTACATACTATTGCTTCTTCACAGAACATTTATTTCCCTAGCCATCTGGCTAATCCTTCAACCTTAGGCCTCATGTCCTCAAGGAAGCCTTCCTTGACTCTCCAGGACTGAACTGAGTGCTTCTCCTTATTTTAATCACACCCTGCTCTTAACCCTGTCTAAGAATTTACTATAGTACACTGTAATTGTTGTATTACTTTTCTGACTTCCACTAACTATAAATCCATTGAGGCAGGAACTGTGTCTGGTTCACCACTGTATCTTCAGGGCCTAACAGAGTGTTTGGCATATTACAGGTGCTCACCACATACTTATTGATTGATTGACTGATTGGAAATTGAAAGAAAGAAAGAAATGGTAGACATGCAAAAAAATCCTTGACAATCAAAAGAGTGCAAATGTTGCTCATTATTTAAAGTCAGTAGTATGTAAAATGGATTTTCTACTCTACATTAAAAGAGAGGACAGGTATATCTAACCTCTATAGTATAATTTACCTTTATAAGTAATAATGGATTTGTGTTATTAAAATGAATTCCTTTTGGCTGGGGCACGGTGGCTCACACCTGTAATCCCAGGTCTTTGGGAGGCTGAGGCGGGTGGATCACTTGCAGTCAGGAGTTCGAGAACATCCTGGCCAACACAGCAAAACCCTGTCTCTACCAAAAATACAAAAATTAGCCGGATGTGATGGCACGTGCCTGCAGTCCCAGTTACTTAGGAGGCTGAGGCAGGAGGATCGCTTGAACCCGGGAGGCACAGGTTGCAGTGAGCTAAGATCACACCACTGCACTCTAGCCTGGGTGACAGAGTGAGACTCCATCTCAAAAATCAAAAACAAACAAAAACCCATAATTACTTTCAACTTTCAACAAGTCCCTTGAGCTTTGAAAAGTATCAAACTATAAAGAAAAAAGATTTCATTCTTTGTCACATTTTTCCTTTATTTAAAAAAATGAAGTAATCAAGCGAGTTAAGAAAAGCAGAACTTCTATTTTTCTGTAACACACACACACACATTATAAAGTATATGCCTAACACTATGACTAGCGCACAGTAATAGGTGTTTTATAAGCGATTGCTCATTTGAATAAATACAAATCATAAAAAATAAATAATAGGATGTCATACAGTTCAAGTTGGAAGAAAAAATTGTTTTCTACTAATATATAACAAATATTTATTTAAATTAATTATGAATAAAAGTTCTTACTAAACAGAAAATGAGAGAAATATTAATACTATTCTATTACTATCCCATTCCCTTGGCTACTATATAGCTTTTTATGCACCAGAAATATCGCAATACAGCAGTAGTTCACTTGAGCTGTCTAGAAAAAATGACCAGAAATTTTAGAAAGTCTGTCACTTTAAAATGTAGTACTTAAATAACAACAATCAGCTAACCAAAGCACTAAATGAATTGTTATTCTAATAAATCTTTTAAGAAACACCAAATTTGAACATCTGCTCATCTGAATTACAGGTCACAAAAACAAGCATCATTTTAAAATGACTTTTATGGTTACGGAAGACAGAAGGAAGAAGGTGTAATAGTCTTCCTCAGCTGAAATAGCCAAAAGAACTACTAAGGGCTTTTCTTATCACTGACACCTTTCAAAGATGCTTCAAATTTAACAATGAAAAACAATGAAGACAAATTAGATATATCTAAAGCAGTCTCTTTATCAGATAAAATAAATACTGTGTTCAAATATATGAAAAATATGTTTTCCAAATAAATGTTATACATACTGGCAATTTAAAAGGCTCTTCCACTTACAGTATTTGAAATTCTTTGTTATCATGACAGATCTGCATTATTAAGGAATAACTTCAAAAAACACTTGTTACACTGTTAATATTTTTTAAACTTATAAAATCAAAGGAACCATTTACCTATATTTCCAAGCAGTCCATTAATAACTGTGTTATTATCAGCCTTTAATGTATTGTTGTCCTGATTGATGAATTCAAGACTATCTTGTAGCCTATGGAGGGTGAGAAAAAAATTAATTCCAAATTCATTTTATGGTTTAAGGGCAATTCTTTGGACATCCTGATGAAATTTAAAGCGCAAAAACGGTTTCTTCCTATTAGCATTACAAATTAACTAATATAATCATTTAAATCAGAGGTTGGTAAACTATAGCCTAAGTGCCAGATCTAGTCTGCTGCCTCTTTTTGTAAATAAAGTTTTATTGGAACACAGCCATGCCCATTCATTTATAAACTGTGTATGAATGCTTTGATGCTGCAACAGCAGAGCTGAGAAACTATAACCCATTGTCTGGCTCACAAAGCCAAAAATATTTACTATCTGGATCTTTAAAGAAGAAGTTACTGAACCTGATTTAGATTATAAACAAGGTTTCCCCTCATATTTTAGACCTAAAAATATTTTCTAATTATCTGTTAGGGAGAGGTGGAAGCTAGGAGGAAGAAGAGGAGAATAAATCATTAGGCAAATATTCAAAAACTATCTTTAGTCTAATATAATACAAATAACCTATATGACTTTTTTTTAGTGACTCTTTCAGGATAACAAAAATAAAAGTACTTTATGCTTTTAGTGCAAAATATCCTTTCTAGAGATTTTAGGAATCATCAGAACTTAGAAAAGGTGAAAA
Source organism: Rhinopithecus roxellana (assembly GCF_007565055.1). Classification (NCBI taxonomy): domain Eukaryota; kingdom Metazoa; phylum Chordata; class Mammalia; order Primates; family Cercopithecidae; genus Rhinopithecus; species Rhinopithecus roxellana. The sequence goes on along the minus strand of NC_044551.1, from coordinate 115,724,315 downwards.
AACTCAGGTGATTATGGCTAACATCAGTGATTCCAACACGGAATCTTTAATTTCTGCTTCAGTAGGTCTCTAATTTCTACTTTTAAAAATCAGTATTTTTGGCTTCAAGATATTTTAAAGCATCCATAATATTTTAAAGTATATCTCCCACAGCCGGGCATGATGGCTCACGCCAGTAATCCCAGCACTTTGGGAGGCTGAGGCAGGCGGATCATTTGAGGTCAGGAGTTCGAGACCTGCCTGGCCAACTTAGTGAAACTCTGTCTCTACTAAAAATACAAAATTAGCCAGGCATGGTGGCCTGCACCTGTAGTCCCACCTACCCTGGAGGCTGAGTCAGGAGAATTGCTTGAACCCGAGAGGCAGAGGCTGCAGTGAGCTGAGATCACGCCACTGTACTCCAGCCTGGTGATACAGTAAGGCTCCATTTCCAAAAAAAAAAAAAAAAAGAAAAAGACTACCTCCTATTTTCCTTCCAAAGAGTTACAGGTATTAGAAACTTAGCTAATAAAACTCTTCCAAACAGGTATTTTTAAGGCATTAACAATTGATGGGGGCCGTACAGAATTTCTGTAATCTGGAGTAGTTTCCTTGCTGCCTTTGGCCTTGGGTTATCCCCAGGGGCTCTGACTAGCCAATGAGTCTTGCTCTGATATGGCACCTGCAAAATCTCTCTCTGGGGCCTTTTACTGCCTAACTTTAGCCCCAGTAATTTGCTAGGTTCTGGCACATGGCCCATGATCCTGACACCAGGCCTGCCTTTGTTTCAGTTTCACTATTCCAATCTTTGCATTAATAGCTTGTAATACCCTGGTGGCTATCATTATATAGTGTATATATTATATATAATATCAATATGGCTGACCTAGGTCAGTCCTGTCTGTAGGGTTAATTTCATAGGGGATCTGAAAATTGAAGAGCACCAACCCTACAGATTGTGGTAACTCAGGAAACTCAGTGTGGTACCGCAAAACTGAAAATCAGCATGTTGACCTAAGACAGAAATCCATTCAACATTCTACTTCCAGATACTGCTTCTAGCAGTTCACAGAAACAGAAACCACATCTCCTGTTTCTCAACTAAACTCAACTGAGAGTGAAATCTGGCCTCCATGAACTTTTGAACTTAAGGAAAGATAGAAAATCTGAACTTGTGCTCAGTACTAAAAGCAGTTTGTTAGTTTTCATACTTTGTACATCTAAAGTAATACAATTCCCCGTGTATCCATAAGCACTTACGTATTGAGACTTCCACAAATACTGCTGCCAGTCCGAGCAGTAAACACTTTGCTGAGCATGAGCTGTGGAGGGGAACTATGAAGAAAAAGAGAAAGAGAGAGACCAAAACTAAAACACAATGGCCTTTTGGAGTTACTATAAATAAAAATGTGTAAGTCAGTCACAGAGGTTTCACAGCATAGTTGCCAATGGTAGCATTAAAACCAGAGAACATTTTAAATGGAGTATGACAAGCTCAATCTGAGTGAAGATCATATAAAATTCTCTCTAAAAAAAACCAAATACCTAAAAATGGACTCGTTAAAAAAAAAATCAGAAAAGTTCTCACCGAATCTGATGAATTTTTAGGGTGGATCCTTTGTAGCTCATTGCTACTGAGCCAAACATCATCTCTCCAAGCATATTGGCATCAGAAGAGCATCGAGAACCCTAAACAATAACCACACATTAACAAACTGTGTTAATTAAAAGCTTATGACTATTTCATATATTTTTATTAAAATTCTTTTTATATAGTTATTCTACATTAATAATTGTAATTCTACACTGTATACGCTGTTCTGCAACTTGATTTTCTTCATTTTAAAATGTCGTCTTGATGTAACCATGTTGTTACACATAAATGTGGCTAATTCCTTTTAAGAGCTGTACAATATTTTATTGCATGAAAATACCACCGTTTGTCAGACCAGTTCCCTTTATTCACGGGCATTTAGGTCACTTCCAGATTTTTGCTATTATCAATAATGCACAAGTAGGCATTCTTAACCACATCTTATGCATATGCAATGTTTCTCCAGGATAGATAATAAGTGAAATTCAAATAATATGCAGAATAATTTTTACTACTCCTGTTGTATAAAAGAAGCATCCATAAATAGGGCAATTTATATCTATTTTGTACTTCTGTAAAGACATATCCGCGATCTACAGTTTCAATACTATGCCTATGAAAATCCTAATGGCATTTTTTACAAAAACAGAAAAACATATTAAAATTCATATGAAACCACAGAAGACCACAATGAGCCAAATCAACCTTGAAAAAGAACAAAGCTGGCAGGCATTACACTTCCTGATTTCAAATTATACTACAAAGCTACAGTAGTGAAAACAGCAAGGTAATGACATTAAGACAGACATATAGACCAATGGAACAGAACAAAGAGACCAGAAATAAACCTACATGTATACAGTCAACTGATCTTCAAGAAGTGCACTAACAATACACAATGGGGACAGGATAGTCTCTTCAACAAATGCTTCTGGGAAAACTGGATATCCACATGCAAAAGAATAAAACTGGTGTCCTATATCATGCACAAAAACAACTCAAAATGGATTAAACGCTTACACGTATGACCTGAAACTGTAAAACTCCCAGAAGAAAATAGGAGAAAAGCTTGATGACATTGATCTTAGGAATAATTTCACAGATATGATAGCCAAAGCACAGGTAACAAAAGCAAAAACAGGTAAGTGGGACTACGTCAAGCTAAAATGTTTCTGCACAGCAAAGAAAATAATCAAGAGGGCGAAAAGATAAAATATGGAATGAGAAAAAATACTTGCAAACCATGTATCTGATAAGGGATTTGGCTTCAAAATGTGCCAGAAACCCCTACAACTCTATAGTAAAAACTAATAACGCAATTAAGGTCTTGAATAAACATTTCTCCAAAGAATTCATACAAATGACCAACTGATACAGGAGAAATGCTCAACATTTCTAATCAGAGAAACGTAAATCAAAACCACAAAACCTGTCAGGTTGGCTATAATCAAAAAAGCAAAGACAACAAGTGGTGAGGATGTGGCAAAACTGGAGCCCTTGCACACTGCTGTAGGAATGCAAAATGGTACTGTATTTATGGAAAACAACATGGCAAGTCCTCCAAAAATTAAAAATAGAACTACCATGTGATCTGGCAATTCCACTTCGGGGCATTTTTCCAAAATAATTAAAATCAGGATCTCAAAGAGATGTTAGCACTCCTATGTTCATTACAGCACTATTACAATAGCCAAGATGTGAAAATAACCCTAAATGTCCATTGACAGATGAAGAGATAAATGAAACATAATAAATACATGGAATGAAACACTATTCAGTTTTTAAAAAGAAGAAAATTCTGCAACATGCAACAACACAGATTAATCTTACGGATGTTAGGCTAAATGAAATAAGCCAGTCACAAAAAGATAAATACTGCATGATAAGATAAATACTCCACTTATATGAGGTATTTAAAATAGTCAAATTTACAGAATCAAAGAGTAGAATGGTAGTTACCAGGGGCTGGGGTAAGGGGGAAATGTGGAGTTACCAGGGATTGGGGCAAGGGGGTAACTAATCAATGGCATTAAATTTCAATCAATTTGAATAAGCTCTAGAGATCTACAGTGTACATATAGACAACAATTCCTTGTACATTTAAAAATTTAAGAGGGTAGATCTCATGTTCTTACCACAATTTTTTTTTTTTAAGACTTCCTTGAGGCTGGGCACGGTGGCTCACGCTTGTAATCCCAGCATTTTGGGAGGCCAAGGCGAAAGGATCACGAGGTCAGGAGTTTGAAACCAGCCTGGCCAACATGGTGAAACCCCGTCTCTGCTAAAAATACAAAAAATTAGCTGGGCGTGGTGGTGCACGCCTGTAATCCCGGCTACTCGGGAGGCTGAGGCAGGAGAATTGCTTGAGCCCAGGAGGCAGAAGTTATATTGAGTGGAGATCAGGCCACTGCACTCCAGCCTGGATGACAGAGCAAGACTTCCCGGAAACATTAGAATGTCTTGTTTCCAAAGAACCTCCTGATTAAAAAGTTATTCTCTTTCATTATTCTTTGTCTTCACAGGAGTCAGACAACAGTTAAAGATTGAACTTATCCATTGGGATACTATTTAGATATCATGGTAAATATCACTATTTACCTACCAAGTATCTGTTCTCTAATTCTTCCTCATTTTTTGAAGTCCAGTTTGTTTTAGGGAACTAATGTGCACAACTGAAAAAAATTTCATTTCACAGGCTCACTTGAAGATAGGAGATTTAGAATAATTTTTATACTTAAAAGGTTAGTGTTATGGTTGAAGTAGCAATTTTCAGTACTCATTTACATGCATTTGACACAGGCCTGGTCAGTAAGATGTAAATGGAAGTCACTACAGATGGAGATGTCATATTATAACATATTATAACAACAAGGCAACAAGTACACATTAACTCCAAGTAGAAAGATAAGGGAACCATGGTCTCTGAGGGTATCTTGAAGCCCAGTATCATACCTAGATAGTACATTTTTAGGGTTATCATGTCAGGAACACAATCCCTAATTTGTTTAAGCCACTGTTTAGAGAGTGTCCCAATACCATCCTTTGATGCAATTATATAAAATAAAAAAATTAATGGTTTCTAAAATATTTAGGAAAATTCTAATAACCATAAAGTGAAGAGAATCCCCATTTTACAACTGGAGACCAGGATATACAGCTGCACACTGTTTTTCATTGTATCATGTGACTCTTTTACTCCTTTGTTTACTACCTATCTTAAATTGTCCTATTATTAGGGTTAAGACAATCCCTATGTTTAAATATTTGTACCTTTCTTTAAAAGACACCTTCAAGTAGCAACACATTTTTTTAATACATGGCTATTTTTATATCAGTTTCACATATGTTCATTTACATGTTTTTTTTCCTTCTCAGAGCTATACTCTTAATTTTGGTCTAATAAGAGCACAAACTATTATTATTATTATTATTATTATTATCATTATTATTATTATTTGAGATGGAGTCTTGCTCTTATCTCCCAGGCTGGATTGCAATGGCACGATCTCAGCTCACTGCAACCTCCGCCTCCCGGGTTTCAAGTAATTCTCCTGCCTCAGCTTCCAGAGTAGCTGGGACTACATGTGCATGCCACCAAAACCAGCTAATTTTTGTATTTTTAGTAGAGACGGGGTTTCACCATTTTGGCCAGGATGATAACGATCTCTTGCCCTTGTGATCCGCCCACCTTGACCTCCCAAAGTGCTGGGATTATAGGCATGAGCCACCGCGCCTGGCCCACAAAGTTAATTTTTAAGAAAAAAGTCATTTCTGTCATACCTAGGTTACTAATATAGAAAGCAACTAATTTATTCTTGAGATTTGGTTAAGGTAAAATTTTTATTGTAAGACACAGAGGCCTGGGTACTGAGAACATTTCAGAAATGGAGTTGAATAATTTTTTTAATGATAAAATAGCTTTTAAAAAAAAATCAATGCCAGTATTACTTGGCAACCTAAATTACTTCTGGCTAATGACAGACATGGCAGTCTTCCCTTACAAGCTCCATAATGTGTCTAACTCCATTGTTATTTTGACTGAATTTATTATTTCTTGTATTAACCAAGCTATACAAATTTAAATACCAAGGCATTTATAGATCTTACTATTACACAAATAAAATAATCCCCAGAAAGCAAAATACAGTAAAAATATTAATAAATTGCTATGTAAATTTTATGACACCATATAGTTTACTATTAAGGTTCTCTTTGTCTGTTCTAACATATATTAAATAGTTACCATGAATATGACTGGCAAGCTATGTATTTTAATGCGACATAATCTACAACGAAACTTATAATTAAAAGGATGCTATTATCATTATTGCCTTTTTAAAAATGTCTTATTTAAAAGGTCTATTCTAAGTACTCATTCCTGAAACCTAATAATCTGTTAAACCCTGTGTAACTCAAAGAATATGTTCCACTTACCTAAAATTATATACATTTTTAAAAAATTATTATTATGCTTCTTAGTTCTGGGATACATGTGCAGAATGTGCAGGTTTGTTAAATAGGTATACATGTGCCATGGTGGTTTGCTGCATCCATCAACCTGTCATCTACATTAGGTATTTTTCCTAATGCTATTTCTCCCCTAGCCCCCCTACCCCCAACAGGCCCCAGTGTGTGATGTTCCCCTCCCTGTGTCCATGTGCTTTCATTGTTTAACTCCCACTTATGAGCGAGAACATGCGGTGTTGGTTTTCTGTTCTTGTGTTAGTTTGCTGAAAATGATGGTTTCCAGCTTCATCCACATCCCTGCAAAGGACATGAACTCATCCTTTTTTATGGCTGCACAGTATTCCATAGTGTATGTGTGCCACATATTCTTTATCCAGTCTATCACTGATGGACATCTGGGTTGGTTCCAAGTCTTTGCTATTGTAAATGTGCTGCAATAAACATACGTATCCATGTGTCTCTATACTAGAATGATTTATAATCCTTTGGGTATATACCCAGTAATGGGATTGCTGGGTCAAATGGTATTTCTGGATCTAGATCCTTGAGGCATTGCCACACTGTCTTCCATAATGGTAGAACTAATTTACACTCCCACCAACAGTGTAAAAGGGTTCCTATTTCTCCACATCCTCTCCAGTATCTGTTGTTTCCTGCCTTTTTAATGATTGCCATGCTTATCTCATTATGGTTTTGATTTGCATTTCTCTAATGACCAGTGATAATGAGCTTTTTTTCATGTTTGCTGGCTGTATAAATGTCTTATTTTGAGAAGTGTCCGTTTGTATCCTTCATCCACTTTTTGATAGCGTTGTTTGTTTCTTGTAAATTTGTTTAAGTTCCTTGTAGATTCTGGATATTAGCCCTTTGTCAGATGGATAGATTGCAAAAGTTTTCTCCCATTCTGCAGGTTGCCTGTTGACTCTGATGATACTTTCTTTTGCTGTGCAGAAGCTCTTTAATTAGATCTCATTTGTCAATTTTGGCTTTTGTTGCCATTGCTTTTGGTGTTTTAGTCATAGTCCTTGCCCATGCCTATGTCCTGAATGGTATTGCCTAGGTTTTCTTCTAGGGTCTTTATGGTTTTAGGTCTTATGTTTAAGTCTTTAATCCATCTTGAGTCAATTTTTGTATAAGGTGTAAGGAAGGGATCCAGTTTCAGTTTTCTGCATAAGGCTAGTAAGTTTTCCCCAACACCATTTATTGTTTTTGTCAGGTTTGTCGAAGATCAGATGGTTGTTGATGTGTGGTGTTATTTCTGAGGCCTCTGTTCTGTTCCATTGATCTATGTATCTATTTTGGTACCAGTACAATGCTGTTTTGGTTACTTTAGCCTTGTAGTATAGTTTGAAGTCAGGTAGCATGATGCCTCCAGTTTTGTTCTTTTTGCTTAGGATTTTCTTGGCTATACAGGCTCTTTCTTGGTTCCATATGAAATTTAAAGTAGATTTTCTAATTCTGTGAAGAAAGTCAATGGTAGATTGATGGGGACAGCATTGAATCTATGAATTACTACAGGCATGATGGCCATTTTCACGATACTGATTCTTCCTATCCATAAGCATGAAATGTTTTTCCATTTGTTTGTATCCTCTCTTTTTCCTTGAGCAGTGGTTTGTAGTTCTCCTTGAAGAGGTCCTTCACATCCCTTGTAAGTTGGATTTCTAGGTATTTTATTCTCTTTGCAGTAATTGTGAATGGGAGTTCACTCATGATTTGGCTCTCTGTCTATTATTGGTGTATAGGAATGCTTGTGATTTTTGCACATTGATTTTGTATCCTGAGACTTTACTGAAGTTGCTTATCAGCTTAAGGAGATTTTGGGCTGAGACGATCGGGTTTTCTGAATATACAATCATATCATCTGCAAACAGGGACAATTTGACTTCCTCTCTTCCTATTTGAATACGCTTTATTTCTTTCTCTTGCCTGATTGCCCTGGCCAGCATTTCCAATACTATGCTGAATAAGAGTGGTGAGAAAGGGCATCCTTATCTTGTGCTGGTTTTCAAAGTGAATGCTTCCAGCGTTTGCCCATTCGGGATGATGCTGGCTATGGTTTGTCATAAATAGGTATTGATGGAACGTATTTTGAGATACGCTCCATCAATACCTAGTTTATTGAGAGTTTTTAGCATGATAGGGTGTTGAATTTTATCGAAGGCCTTTTCTGCATCTATTGAGATAATCATGTGATTTTTGTCATTGGTTCTGTTCATGTGATGGATTACGTTTATTGATTTGCATACGTTGAACCAGCCTTGCATCCCAAGGATGAAGCCAAATTGATTGTGGTGGATAGGCTTTTGGATGTGCTGCTGGATTTGGTTTGCCAGTATTTTATTGTGGATTTTCCCACTGATGTTCATCAGGATACTCGCCTGAAATTTTCTTTTTCTGTTGTTGTCTCTGACAGGTTTTGGTATCAGGATGATGCTGGTCTCATAAAATTAGTTACGGAGGATTTCCTCTTTTTCTAATGATTGGAATAGTTTCAGAAGGAATGGTACCAGCTCCAGCTCCTCTTTGTACCTCTGATAGAATTCGGCTATGAATTCATCTGGTTCTGGACCTTTTTGCTTGGTAGGCTATTAATTACTCCCTCAATTTCAGAACTTGCTATTGGTCTATTCAGGGATTTGACTTCTTCCTGGTTTAGTCTGGGGAGGGTGTATGTGTCCAGGAATTTATCCATTTCTTCTAGATTTTCTAGTTTATTTGCATAAAGGTGTTTATTGTATTCTATGATGGAAGTTTGTATTTCTGTGGGATCAGTGGTGATATCCCCTTTATCATTTCTTATTGTGTCTATTTGATTCTTCTCTCTTTTCCTCTTTATTAGTCTGGCTAGTCGTCTATCTATGTTGTTAATCTTTTCAACCAGCTCCTGGATTCATTGATTTTTTCAAAGGGTTTTTCCTGTCCCTATCTCCTTCAGTTCTGCTCTGATCTTAGTTATTTCTTGTCTTCTGCTAGCTTTTGAATTTGCTTTTTCTTCTCTAGTTCTTTTAATTATGATGTTAGAGTGTCAATTTTTTATCTTTCCCACTTTCTCCTGTGGGCATTTAGTGGTATAGACTTCCCTCTAAACACTGCTTTAGCTGAGTCCCAGAGATTCTGGTACGGTGTGTCTTTGTTCAAACTTATTTATTTCTGACTTCAGTTTGTTATTTACCCAGTAGTCATTCAGGAGCAGGTCATTCAGTTTCTAAGTAGTTGTGTGGTTTGAGTGAGTTTCTTAATCCTGAGATCTAATTTGATTGCACTGTGGTCTGAGAGACTGTTTGTTATGATTTCCGTTCTTTTGCATTCGCTGGCGAGTGTTTTACTGCCAATTATGTGGTCAATTTTAGAATAAGTGTGATGTGTTGCTGAGAAGAATGTATATTCTGTTGATTTGAGGTGGAGAGTTCTGTAGATGTCTATTAGGTCCACTTGGTCCAGAGCTGAGTTCAAGTCCTGAACATCCTTGTTAATTTTCTGTCTTATTGATCTAATATTGACAGTCAAGTGTTAAAGTCTCCCACTATTATTGTGTGGGAGTCTCAGTTTCTTTGTAGGTCTCTAAGAACTTGCTTTATGAATCTGGGTGCTCTTGTATTGGATGCATATATATTTACAATAGTTAGCTCTTCTTGTTGCACCGATCCCTATTGTTGCATTGATCCCTTTACCATTATGTAATGCCCTTGTCTTTTTTTTTTTTTTTTTTTTTAATCTTCGCTGGTTTAAAGTCTGTTTTATCAGAGACTAGGATTGCAACCCCTGCTATTTTTTTTTTTTTTTTTTTTTTTGCTTTCCATTTGCTTGGTAAATATTTCTCCTTCCTTTTATTTTGAGCCTATATGTGTCTTTGCACATGAGATGGGTCTCCTGAATACAGCACACTGATGGGTCTTGACTCATTATCCAATTTGCCAGTCTGTGTCTTTTAATGGGGGCATTTAGTCCATTTATATTTAAGGTTAATATTGTTATGTGTGAATTTGATCCTGTCATTATGATGCATTGTTGATGCCGTTTCTTCTTAGTGTCAACAGTGTTTACAATTTCATATGTTTTTGCAGTGGCTGGTACTGTTTTTTCCTTTCCATATTTAGTGCTTCCTTCAGGAAACAGGCCTGGTGGTGACAAAATCTCTCAGCATTTGCTCATCTGTAAAGAATTTTATTTCTCTTTCACTTATGAAGCTTAGTTTGGCTGGATATGAAATTCTGGGTTGAAAATTCTTTTCTTTAAGAATGTTGAATATTGGCCCCTCACTCTCTTCTGGCTTCAGAGTTTCTGCAGAGAGATCCACTGTTAGTCTGATGGACTTCCCTTTGTGCATAACCCAAACTTTCTCTCTGGCTGCCCTTAACATTTTTTCCTTCATTTCAACCTCGGTGAATCTGACAATTATGTGTCTGAGGGTTGCTCTTCTCAAGCACTATCTTTGTGGCGTTCTCTGTATTTCCTGAATTTTAATGTTGGCCTGTCTTGCTAGGTTGGGGAAGTTCTCCTGGATAATATCCTGAAGAGTGTTTTCCAACTTGGTTCCATTCTCCCTGTCACTTTCAGGCACACTAATCAAACGTAGGTTTGGTCTTTTCACATAGTACCATATTTCTTGGAGGCTTTGTTTGTTCCTTTTCATTCTTTTTTCTCTAATTTTGTCTTCACTTTTTATTTCATAAAGTTGATCTTCAATCTCTGATATACTTTCTCCCGCTTGACTGATTCAGCTATTGATGCTTGTGTATGCTTCACGAAGTTCTCCTGCTGTGTTTTTCAGCTCCATCAGGTCATTCATGTTCTTCTCTAAACTGGTTATTCCAGTTAGCAATTTATCTAACCTTTTTTCCAGGTTCTCAGCTTTCTTGCATTGAGTTAGAAGATGCTCCTTTAGCTCAGAGGAGTTTGTTTCTACCTATCTTCTGAAGCTTACTTCTGTCAACTTGTCAAACTCATCCTCCATCCAGTTTTGTCCCCTTGCTGACAAGGTGTTGTGATCCTTTTGAGGAGGAGAGGCATTCTGGTGTTTGGAATTTTCAGCCTTTTTATGCTGGTTTTTCCTCATCTTTGTGGATGTATCTATCTTTGTTCTTTGATGCTGGTGACCTTCAAATGGGGTTTTCATGGGGATGGGGTTTTCATGGGGATGTCCTTTTTGTTGATGTTGATGCTATTTCTTTCTGTTTGTTAATTTTCCTTCTACCAGTCAGGCCCCTCTACTGCAGGTCTGCTGGTGTCTGCTGGAGGTCCACTCCAGACCCTGTTTGCCTGGGTATCACCAGTGGAGGCCACAGAACAGCAAAGATTCCTGCCTGTTCCTTCCTCTGGAAGCTTCATCCCAGTGGGGCACCTGCCACATGCCAGCCAGAGCTCTCCTCTATGAGATGTCTGTTGACCCTTGTTAGGAGGTGTCTCCCAGTGAGGAGTCATAGGGGTCAGGGACCCACTTGAGGAGGTAGCCTGTCCCTTACCAGAGCTTGAACGCTGTGCTGGGAGATCCACTGTTCTCTTCAGAGCTAGCAGGCAGGAACATTTAAGTCTGCTGAGGTTGCGCCCAGGGCCACCTCTTCCTCCAGGTGCTCTGTCCCAGGGAGATGGGAGTTCTATCTATAAGCCCCTGACTGGGGCTGCTGCCTTTCTTTCAGAGACGCCCTGCCCAGACAGGAGGAATCTAGAGAGGCAGTCTGGCTACGGTGGCTTTGCTGAGCTGCGATGAGCTCCGCCCAGTTCTAACTTTCCAGCAGCTTTGTTTCCACTCAGTTGGAAATGCAGAAATCACCTGCCTTCTGCTTTGATCTTGCTGGGAGCTACAGACCAGAGCTGTTCCTATTTGGCCATCTTGCCAGCCACCCTATATACATATTTTTTTTTGAGACAAGGTCTCACTCTGTCACCCAGGCTGGGTTGCTATGGCATGATCATAACTCACCACATCCTAGAGCTTCTGGGCTCAAGCAATCCTCCCACCTCAGCCTCCTGAGTAGCTGCGACTACAGGCTCACACTACACACATGGCTAATTTTTTTTTTTTTTTTTTTTGAGACAGAGTTTCGCTCTTGCTGTCCAGGCTGGAGTGCAATGGTGCAATCTTGGCTCACCACAACATCCGCCTCCCAGGTTCAAGCGATTCTCCCGCCCCAGCCTCCTGAGTAGCTGGGATTACAGGCATGTGCCACCATGCTTATTTTTATATTTTTAGTAGAGATGGGGTTTCTCCATGTTGGTCAGGCTGGTCTCGAACTCCCAACCTCAGGTGATCTGCCTGTCTCAGTCTCCCAAACTGCTGGGATTACAGGCATGAGTCACCGTGCCCAGCTCACATGGCTAAATTTTTTAAAAATCATAAAACTTTCAAAGTTGTGCAAAATGGTGTAAGTCATGATGGTGTTGTATGGCACAGTACTATTATGGATTTGTTAAGGTATCATGCCTAAAGGGGAGGTAGAATAGAAGAAGGCAGGGGGAACTGTGCAGTAAATCCATCTAGAGTTTAGTAATTTCAGACTCTTTTCACATAGCTTGTCCCATGGATTAGGTACAAAGATCAATTTCTATCAGAACACAATCATTTCATTACCAGTAATTAAAAAGCCAGATTCTATTTTTGATACTGTATAAATATAAAATACTTGATTAATGCAAACTTGGATGACACAAATAAATTTACATCAGACGACACTTGTTGAGCATTAGACCAAACACTGACATTACACAAAATGTAATACATTTAGAGAAGTTCCTATGTATTATACTTACTAATACGTTTAATTCCATGTTTTACAAGAAGTCACATTACTTTTGAAAAATAACACTGTGTATTATGTATACTTCCAATCATACTTTAATTTCATAAAACTGAAACTGTATTGGTATTTTGTATTTATCTTCATAAATAATAAAAAATATGTAAAACAAGAAATTATTCTGATAACCCAATCTAAATCTGAATTGGGAAATATAAGGAGAAAATACTCATGCAACCTATACCTACAGCTCTCTACTTCTCCTATTCTAAGATTTGTCAAAGTTCATAAACTTACTTATCTGTCACTCCAGCTTCAATGCAAGCTCTAGGAAGATAAGGACTAATTGCTATTATATCTCCACAGTTCATTGGATGATGTTCAAAAATATTTATAAATGAATTAATAAATAAATGACATCAATGATCTTACCTGGTACTTAAGACACTGGTCTTTTATATCAGAAGATGAAGTCACAGAACTATCTAAAGAGGAAGAACTGTCTCCTCCAGGTTTCAGTTGGCAGCATTTCCCAAAGACTTTAACTTGAGCATCACTGCAGAGTTTCTGAAATACAGATAATATTTCCATTCATATTTTAACAGATTTTTAACCATATACAAATTTCATCAAAGTACAAAAACCTTTGGAAAAAACAAGAATGAAATAACTCAAAATAATACAACCTTAATATGGCTATTTGCATTTGGTATATTTTCTCCAGTATTATTTTCTATTTTTTGTCTTATAACCAGAATAGTATCTGTGGGGTTTGTTATTTCTGGCCAACATTATTACATCCTGAGAATTTTCTAGATTACCATGGCCTACACGATGTTCATTAATACCGATGTAATAATATATTGCAGTAGTTTTCAAATTATTTGGTCTCAAAACCCCTTTATGGGCCAGGCACGGTGGGTCACACCTGTAATCTCAGCACTTTGGGAGGCTGAGGCAGGCGGATCACCTGAGACCAAGAGTTCAAGACCGGACCGACCAACAGCGAGAAACCCCATCTCTACTAAAAAGACAAAAATTAGCTGGGCGTGGTGGCACATGCCTGTAATTCCAGCTACTTGGGAAGCTGAGGCACAAGAATCTTTTGAACCTGGGAGACGAAGGTTGCTGTGAGCTGAGATTGCACCACAGCACTCCAGCCTGGGTGACAGAGTGAGACCTTGTTTCCAAAAAAAAAAAAAAGCAAACAAACAAAACAACCCTTAATGTTCTTACAAGTTATCGAGGATCCCAAGAGTCTTTTGTGTACATGGGTTACAATTATCAATATTTTCCCATATTAGAAATTAAAACTGAGACCATTTAAAAAATACTTATTCATTCATTTAAATATAATAATAAACCCAAGTAAATGTAAGTAACATTGTTATAAAAAAATTATTCTGGGGAGAAATGCAGGGATGAAAGGAAAAATGCAAATGAGATTTTTAGATTTAACTATACATAAATACATATGTTTATTCTATTGAAATGAGAATATAGTCACGTAATATTTAAATTTTTAATGAGAGAGTGAACTTAAGACCAGATGAATGTGCAGTCTAGTATGGACGAAAAATGTATTTCTTTTTTTATTCCTCTTTCTCTTTTTCCTCCCCAACATCTTTCACTACTAACAACTACCAAAGTTACAATCCACCAACATCTGTGATATTCCTAAAAGTATTCCATTGCTTTATCACAGTTACCAGTATGTCCATTCTTCCATTTAACAAACCTCAGGCAGGTTTTTAGAACAAATAATCTGACTAAAGTCAAATTTACTGAAGACTGATTGTTTTCTAGTTATCAACATCACCAAAGGCATCATTAAAAATTGTATGTAGTAGTCTCCAATTATCTCTAACCAAAAATTTAAAGTAAAAATAATAAAAGCTTTAGAACTAGATATGAGTTCAAAACCTGGATCCTTGAGCAAGTTAACTGACCTCTCTAAACCTTAATTTGCTACTTGTTTAATGGGAAGAAAAACCCTACCTAACAACACTTAAAGAAATGTCTGTGTGTGTGTATATATATATTTTACATACACATATATATAATACATATTATATATAATATAGTATCCTAGCTATCCCCACAGAGCTGGGTCTACAGGCATATGCCACCACATCCAGCTAATTTTACTTTTTGTAGAGACAAGGTCTCATCATGTTGCCCAGACTGGTGTCAAACTCCTGGGCTAAAGTAATCCTCCCACTTTGGCCTCCCAAAATGCTGGGATTACAGGTGTGTGCCACTGCATTCAACCTAGATATAACTGTTATTAGAAAACAGTTAAAATGAGGGACTAACATAATTGAAGTCAGGGACTTCACTAGATATTTCCATGTATGTTTCAACACTTGATAAAAGTATGGGTATTTTTACTATGGGTCTCCTTCGCCACATCTTAATAACCTTATTACTTATTGATCACCAACAAAATGCCAGGCCTTAATGTACATTTTCTCTAATACAGAGCATAGTAGATATTATTAACCCTATTTTACAGATGAGAAACGTGACGCTCAAACAGGTTAAATAACTTCATCAAGGTTACAAGAGCTAGAAATCTGTTATCTAAACCCAGTTGGCTTGACTTATCCACTATCACAAACCACCATTTCATCAGTCAACAAAAGTATTTAAGTACCATGTGTTCTAAGCCAGGGGGTGGCTGCTGACCAGTGCCAGTCCATGGCCTGTTAGGAACCGGGCCACATGGCAGGTGGTGAGCAGTGGGCAAGTGAGCATTACCGCCCGCACTCCATCTCCTGTCACATCAGCCTCAGCATTAGTTCCTCATAGGAGTTCGAATCCTATTCTGAATTGTGCACACGAGGGATCTATCTCTAAAGAGATACAACAAATAAATGCAATGCAAGATTCTCAACTGGATCCTTTTGTTATCCAGGATGTTATGTGGAAAACTTGTCAAGTTTTAATGGGATCTGAGGTTATATCAAAGATTTCCTGAATTTTTGCTGTATTGTGGTTACGCAGAAGAAAGTTCATGTTTTTAGGAAATACACATTGAAATATTCAAAGTTGATGGGTTATCAAGTAGGCAGTTTACTCTCATTCCGTTCAGTAAAGCAAAAGTTCTCTGTATTGAACTTGCAACTTATTTGTGATTGTTTCAAAAAGTTAATAAAAATTATAACCTAGTTAGACAAAGACAGTTGTGTTTTTCAGTAACATTTATAACTTTTTTTGCATAATTTGAAGGTATTTGCTTTCGTGGGTTAGACATAAAGTATGGCACCACTTATCTGAGATAACAAAGTAAAATAATACGAAACTGAACCCTTTCTCCTACAATTCCTGCTTATAGAAGTCCTGTGCTTACATGAGGGATTGTTGTTGACTGCACCTTGTACCCCCATTACAGGACCATCTGCCACTGTAGTTGTTGCTGTTTGGTTTCAGAAAAGCCACGACTTCAAGATGGGAGGGAGTAGAGAAACAACAGCTGAGGAGCTGATGGGAGAATAGTATGTGTGTGTATGTGCATCCTTTTGTACACACTTTTAGGCATGTTTTTATGCTTTAGTCCTAGAACTGAAGTATGCCCCTTTTCTTCCTCTAGCAAACTGCCTTTTGTTTCAGAGACTGGACATACATGGTTACCTCAGCCTGGAATGTCTTTCCAGCTCTCTCAAGTGCTTCCTCTTTCACCTTAACTCTTACGCATTTTTCCCCCATAGTCTAAGCTTAAAACATCACTTTCTTATCTCACTAGACTAAATGAAGTCCTTTCATGGCAATTCACTAAAACATTGTCATCCTTTAACCTTTTCATCTGTAAATTGGAATAATAATGATAGTACTCTTCTGTTTTACATAATTTACTCTTTACATTTAAAGGTAGTAAGTACTAACGTAAGTTAGCTGCTGTTATCATTATTACTTGCATTAGACATACTTGAAATATACATTTCATTACACATATTTGTGTAATTATCTGTTAAATGTCTCTTTCTCCTGTCAGATTGTTAGTTCTATGAGGAAAAGGACTATGTCTTTTTTTATTCACCTGTATTCCCTAGTGCTCAACAGCGGTTGCCAACCTTTTTGGCACCAGGCACCAGTTTAATGCAAGACAATTTTTCTGCAGACTGGGGTAGTGTAGTGGGGATATGGTTTCAGGATGAAACTGTTCCACCTCAGACCATCAGGCATTAGTTTTTGTCATTAGAAAAGGAAAGACCTGAAATCTCAGTATAGGTTTTCTTGCTGTTATTTTTAAGAGATGAGTTCTCACTATATTGCCCAGGCTGGCCTCAAATTCCTGAGCTCAAGCGATCCTCCCACCTCAGCCTCCTGAGTAGCTGGGACTACAGGCATGTGTCACCACGCCCAGCTTCAATACAGTTTTGATTTTCATTTTCTTAATTATGGATAAGGGAGAGGATCTTATAAACGTAAGATTTTATTAAACGTGTAATAGCAATTTGTATATCAACACTCTGCTCTTGTCCTTCACTCAATTATCTACTGAGTGGTTCTTGATTTCTAGGACCACTGTTATATTAACAGTTGGCATTTTATATTGTCAAAGTGTTTTTCCAGGTTGCCATTTGTCTTTTAACTTTCCTTATGGTGTTGTTTTGTTTGTTTTATCATGCAAGTTTAAAAAAAAAAAAGGCTGTCAAATTTGTCAATCTTTTACTTTATGGCTTCTGAATTTTAACTCAGTTAGAAATATCTTTGCTTGAGACAGAGTCTCGCTCTGTTGCCCAGGCTGGAGTGCAGTGGCACGACTGCAATCTTGGCTCACTGTAGCCTCTGCCTCCTGTGATCAAGCAATTACTATGTCTCAGCCTCCCTAGCAGATGAAACTACAGGCGTGTGCCACCACACCCGGCTAATTATTGTACTTTTTTTTTAGCAGAGACGGGGTTTCACCATGTTAGTCAAGCTGATCTTGAACTCCTGACCTCATGTGATTCAGCCTTTCAGCCTCCCAAAGTGCTGCGATTATAGGCATGAGCCACTGCATCTGGCCTTTTTTTTTTTTTTTTGGCAGGCGGGGGAGAGGGCCTTGCTTTGTCACTTAGGCTAGAGTAAAGTAGTGTGATCCTGACTCATTGCAACCCCCACTTCCTGGATTCAAGCAATTCTTCTGCCTCAGTCTCCCAGTAGCTGGGACTACAGACACTCAGCACCACACCCAGCTAATTTTTATGTTTTTTGTAGAGACGGGGTCTTCCTATGTTGGCCAGACTGGTCTCAAACACCTGGCCTCAAGTGATTCACCCATCTTGGCTTCCCAAAGTGCTGGATTTACAGGCGTGAGTCACTGCACCCAGCCTAGAATACCTTTTTCACTGCACAGATATATAGGAACTCCCTCATTTTTTCTTTTGTAATGTTATAGTTCTATATTTTTATATTTAAATGTTTGATATGCTTGGTGTCATCCTGATGTTCACTGTAAGATATGAATCCAAATTAAGGCTGGGCACAGTGACTCATGCTTGAGCCCAAGAGTTTGAGACCAGCCTGGATAAAATAGCAAGACCCCATCTCTAAAATAGTAATAACAGTAAGTAGTAATAATATGAGTCCAAATTAATCTTTCTTCCACATAGCTTAATTGTCTCAACATCATTTAAGATGATGCCTTAATCATATACCAAAATTCCTGCATGTATTTGGATGTATTTCTGATCCTCCATTTTGTTCCATTAGCCTATTGCCTATTTATGTGTCAATAACACACTGTCTTAAATACTGAGACTGTGAAGTATATTTTCAAATGTGATAGGACTGGCTCATCCTCACTGCCCTTCTTTTTCAGAGTTTTCCAACCAATCATTGCTAATTTTTTTCCATTTGAACTTTAGAATCCACTATTTAGTTCCAGACACTACCCCCACCCCAAACACAAAAATAAGGATAACACTGTTTCTGTGATAGCATTATTTTACAAAGCACTTTGGACAACTTTATAACATTGACTACTGCCATAGAATATGTTTTGCCTTTCCATTTGTGAAGGTATGCTCTTACGTCCCTTAACAAGAATTTTTTTTTTTTTTTGAGATGGAGTCTCGCTCTGTCGCCCAGGCTGGAGTGCAGCGGCACGATCTTGGCTCACTACAAGCTCCGCCTCCCAGTTTCACGCCATTCTCCTGTCTCAGCCTCCTGAGCAGCTGGGAGTACAGGCGTCTGCCACCACACCCGGCTAATTTTTTGTATTTTTAGTAGAGACAGGGTTTCGCCGTGTTAGCCAGGATGGTCTCAATCTCCTGACCTCGTGATCCGCCTGCCTCAGCCTCCCAAAGTGCTGGGATTACAGGCGTGAGCCACCATGCCCAGTCTAAGAAGACTTTTAAAGTTCTAAACTTATAGATTTTGTTAAGTTTATGCATAGGCAACTTTGTCATTTTAATATCTATTTTAAATGAATGTTTTACTTTTATGTGTTCAAACTGGAAGCTATTTGCTTATATTGAGCTTACTGATTTCTGTATATTAACTTAAATCCAATTATCTAACCAAATACTATGTGCAAATTTGATATCATAAATAAGACTCACTATTCAATTAGCACTGTATGATGCTTCAGAGTATTTCCTGTATCTTAAAATCTGTATTCACCTTTCCAGAGTTACCTGAATTTACTGATGTACAACTTTATCCTTGTTTACAATCAGTGAAAGCTGATATATGTGAATGGTCATATAACCTCACTGGGAGCTCATGAAATAGCATTGCACTGTTGCTGACATAAAAACAATGTCTAGGATAAGGAAAATAGCGTGATAAAATCACAATGGATCCATTTGGCTATGTTAGTGTTCATATCGAAACCACATCTCAATATTTTTTTCTAATATGGGAAGGTTCTTCTGTCAGAAGTGTTTCAACCAGAGCAACTCCATCTTGAATAGGGGTTGGGTAAAATGAGGCTCAGACCGACTGGGCTGCACTCCCAGATGGTTAAAGCATTCTAAGTCACAGGAGGAGACAGGAGGTTGGCACAAGATACAGGTCATAAAGACCTTGATGATGAAAAAGGCTGCAGTAAAGAAGCTGGCTAAAATGCACCAAAACCAAGATGGCGACAGGAGTGACCTCTGGTCGTCCTCACTACTACACTCCCACCAGCACCGTGACAGTTTACAAATGCCACTGGAAACGTCAGTAAATTACCCTATATGGTGTAAAAAATGGGAGGCATGAATAATTCACCCCTTGTTTAGCATACAATCAAGAAATAACCATAAAAATCCACCATCAGCAGGCCTCGGGGCTGGTCTGCCTATAGAGTTGCCATTCATTATTCCTTTACTTTCTTAATAAACTTGCTTTCACTTTACAGACTTGTCCTGAATTATTTCTTGCTCAAGATCCAAGAACTCTCTCTTGGGGTCTGGATCTGGACCCCTTTCCAGTAACACTTCTTTAAGATCACTACACAAATTCACTTTAATTGGGTTTTATAGTTCAACAGTCATTTTTCATAAAATATAACAGATCTGAAAAAACGAGTTCTGAGAAAGCTATACACTTGATTAACAATTTTATTTCAACTTATATAAGACACTATTTGAGCATGCAAAGTACTTTGGTTTCTGAAACATAAAGCATTTATGTAGTTCACTTTGTATAGAATTTAAAATGAAATAAAATACATAGCTTCCTAATTTTCTCCCAAAACCCATTAAATATACTCTACATAAACAATGTCTGTTTTGCATGGAAATATAAAAATGATCTGCTTATGTTAATAAACTGCTGTTATAGTCTTCATTGACAATTCTTTGGTTCAACCAAAAGCAGAAATGGATCAATATTCCACTGTGAAATATTGTCTTCTCTCCCACTCCAGATAAAAGGTACTCAAAGTGAGTTATGATAATCTATAATCTTTACAAGGAAAACTACCATGTGTCTTACACATTTAAAAGGACTTCAATAAGTATTTTTACAATGACTAATTTTTAATGCTGAAATAGCTTCAAAGTAAACAATCAATAGGATTTTGATTTAACTAAATACATTCAAACATATTGGGTGGGCCCAAATATTACTATCTTCTACTCCTACCTGGCAACTTTTGAATGACATTTTTTCAAAAATAACCTTAAAATTCAGATTCAGGCTGATAACAAACTGTCCCAAGTAGCCTGAAGAGGGAGGACTGCTTGATCCCAGGAATTCAAGTCCAGCCTGGGCAACATAGCAGAACAGACGGACGCTGTTTCCAAATGAGAAAATGTTTTAATTTCTTTTTTGATAAAGGGAACAGAGTAAAACAATTTTGTAAGCTTCACATTCTAAAGCTTGACTTTCTGTTTATAACTCATGGTGACATCATGTTCTCATTTTTTTAAAAAGAATGTTTTCAATAAAAGTTTTGGTAAATAGGCCGGGCAAGGTGGCTCACGCTGGTAATCCCAGCACTTTACGAGGCCAAAGCAGGCGGACAGCTTGAGCCTAGAAGTTCGAGACCAGTCTGGCCAACATGGCAAAACCCCATTTCTACTAAAAATATAAAAATTACCCAGGCGTGGTGGTGCACACCTGTAATCCCAGCTACTCGCAAGGCTGAGACATGAGAATTGCTTGAGCCTGGGAGGCAGAGGTTGCAGTGAGCTGAGACTACCACTGCACTCCAGCCTGGGCGAGAGAGCAAGACCCTGTCTCAAGAAAACAAACAACAACAACAACAAAAATCCCTATCTCAAACAAATAAAAAGCTTTGGTATATCGAATGGTCAAAATAGTATTTGTAGTCCTTATTCTATCTTGTAAATTGTTTTAAACTAAGGAAAGGTTTTTAAAACTAAGAAAGAAGAACATGAGAAGTAACTTCAACATTTACCATAGCAAAATAGACTATTGTACAAATACAGCAAAGCTGAATAATTTACTTTCATCCAGCAAACTGCTAATGCTTAAACATAACGTCATTATTATGTATGAACCCAAATTATAATGTAGAAAGTTTAAAAAAATTTACAACACAATGTCCTTCTTTCCATATATAGAACCCAGGACAAACAATGAGTAATTCAATATGTACAGTAGTGTTCAAAAGGAAGACATAAAATCTTCAGGAAGTATTCACAGGATTTTGAAAATAAACTTCCTAATAGTAATTACAACTGATCAAAATATGTCCTAAGTACTTACCACATGTAAGGCAGTGTGCAGTGTAGGAAATAAAGGTGAGTAACAGGACAATTTTTTATTTTAAGGTTTTTTTTTCCCAGTCTAGTAACAAATACACATACAAATACAGCTATTATATAGAAGGCTATGAATCTGAGTAACGAACTATGAGAATTCTGATAGAGGAGAAAATAAATCTACCTAGAGAAAATCAGAAAGGATTCATAAAGTTGTCATAAAATAAACCCTGAAGGAGGATAAATTTTCAACTAAGGGAGACAGTACACAGGATAAAGGCATAATAAAATAAATGAGACCGGAAGTAGTCAACAATGTTTGATTTCTAGACACTGATGAATTTCTAGAAAAGTTTTATAATAAAAAGAAGAGTAGACTTATAGGCAAATTTCAGAAAGTTGAGTAATAACTGGAGAAGAGAGTCAATATATTACTACTGAGACACCAAGAGACAGAGAAGATCAAAGAGAGACCAACAGATAGAGAGACTGAGAAGAGACACTCTAGAAAGCCTGAGTGATATAGAGAAAAAGGGAAAATGAGAGACACCAACAGACACCAAGAAAGATGAGTGAGAGGGACAAAGAGGCCAGGGATGGGAAAAGAGAGAGGACACTGTTATGGACTGAATGCTTGTGTCTCCTCAAAATTCATATGTCGTCCTAACCCAACATATGATATCAGGGAGGTGGGAACTTTAGGAGGTGATTAGGTCATAAGAATGAAGTCCTCATGAATGGGGTTGGTACCCTTATAAAAAGGACTGTGAAGAGTTCTCTTGCCTTCGTTCCACCATGTAAGGGTAGAGTGAGAAGTCAGCAGTCTGCAACCCAGAAGAGAGGCCTCACAAAAAACCCAAATACGCTAGGAGAAACAAAAGTTTCTTGTTTAAGGCACCCAGTCTACAGTACTTTGTTATAGTAGTCTGAACTAGACAAACACAAACCTGAAGGAAAAAGTAAAGAATATTTTGTTAGTGTTGGGTAAAGAGGCTTTGTGAATCTTTCCAAGCAAAGAGAAAAGCTGAGAGGGAAGAAGGAATACATCAGCAGGAGAGAAATTAATGAGACTAATGAAGCATCATCCCAGAAAAGGTATGCAAGGAGAGTTCAAAAAACAGCATGAGTCAATTCTTACAGGGCTGTTTAACATAAAAAAGAAAAGCTGCACAAACACACAATGAATAGCATTAATCAAAATTAAGAGTAAAGGAGAGGTCATATGTTGAAATTCAATAAGATACTATCAAATACAAAAAAAAAAAAAACTTCAATAAATGCTTGTCAAAAAAGTAATCAAAAATAATCGAGATAATTAAAAAAAATCAGCCTCAGCCAAGTTCTGCTGAGCTGTTGTTAGCAATCTAAATACAAATAAGACATGCTTATCACATTTGTAGTTAGCCTTGGATTTCAACTGTCTGCTTGACCATCTCCAATTCTGTGACTCTTAAGCATCAAACCACTCCTCAGCTATTCAAACCAAAATGTTAGATTCACCAAACATTTCCTTCTCCCTCAGCCCCAACATCCAGTTATTTTCTTCTGTCTCAGCCCCAGTTATTCAGTTTGATAATACTGAAATTATCAAAATATTCAACATTAAAAGTCAACCAAATCAATAATGATGCTCACCGATACTGATATGTCCTCATTTTTTCTCTTAACACTGGAGTCAAACAAAACATTTCTCCCTCGTCTTTCACAGTCTTGATATACAATCAGTCGAATCTGGCTTGGATCAAACTCTGGTAAAGGCCAACTTGAAAGAAAAGTAAAGATCCATTAGAGTTACATTAATAAATATTCCATATATATTCTTAGAAATAAACCTATATAATAAAAGCCCAAAATTATCTTATTGTTAAATAATATATAGATCTTTATATAAAATATCACCATTTCATGGCTGAAAACTTTAAAGTGAAAATAAAGGCAAAACAAAATTATTTTTATTTAAAAATAATAGTAGTAACTACCACTTAATATATATATAGTTATCCCATATCATTTTTAAAAGCATTAACTTAATAAATATACATAAGCATATTTAACGTAATGAAAATAAGTACTGATTTCATGTGATGGACCAAGATGACAAAATAAGGTTAACCCATATTTTTAAGTAGTTTTGTTACTATTTCTTCAATATGGAAATGTGAAAAATGAAATGGCTTTCGTTTAAATAATAGCAAAGGACTCACAAGACAAAAAACAACAAAAAAAAAGTGGAGAGCAATCAAGTATAGTGAAAATTCTCATATGCTGTTGGTATGAATATAAACTGGCACAACTCCTGGGTGCAGTGGCTCACACCTGTAATCCCAGGACTTTGGAAGTCCAAGGTAGGAGGATCATTTGAGCCCAGGAGTTCAAGACTAACCTGGACAACATAGTGAGACCCCATCTCTACAAAAAGTTAAAAAAAATTAGCCAGGCATGGCAGCATGCATCTGTAGTCCTAGCTATTTAAGAGGTTGCAGTGGGAGGATCGCTTGAGCCTGGAAGGTCGGGGCTACAGCAAGCTGTGATCGTGCCACTATACTCCACCCTAGGTGACAGAATGAGACCCTGTCTCAAAAAATAAAAATAAAAAAAAATAAACTGGTACAATCTCTTTAGAAAAGTTTTTTGAAAATGTATATATATATATAAAAATGTGTGTGTGTGTATATATATATCTGCATGTGTGTGTATACTTTATTACATATGTGTGTGTATAAATATATACACACAAACAAATCCAGTAAAAATGAAGCTGATACCAGCAATTCCACTCCAGAAAAATTTATCACAATGAATGAATTTCAGCTATAGGCAAAAATGGATAGACCACAAGCAAAAGAAGTCAGACAACGACTCTCTCACACACACAGATAGCTACTGTATTTTTCCACAGAGGTTAAAAACGGGCAATGTTTGTCTAGGGGTGCATTCTTAGTTTTTAAAATATAAAGAAAACAAAGTAAGTAACGACCTCCAGAGTTTGGAGAGTAATTACTTCTAGGAGTAAGGTGGAGGGAAAAGTGTAACCAGAAAAGGGACATAACAGGTGAACTGGGGCAATGACAATGTTCTGTTTTGACCAGATAGTGCTGACAGGGATCTTTACAGTATGTATTTAAACAGTACATCACATTTGTTTTATGTACTTTTATATATCCATTACATTCCACAATTTAAAAGATTAATGGGGTGGATGAGGTAGGGAAGAAGGGAAAGAGAAAACAAACC
This sequence comes from Rhinopithecus roxellana, assembly GCF_007565055.1. Lineage (NCBI taxonomy): Eukaryota > Metazoa > Chordata > Mammalia > Primates > Cercopithecidae > Rhinopithecus > Rhinopithecus roxellana. The sequence continues at coordinate 115,699,158 of NC_044551.1, read as the reverse complement.
AAAAGACAAATACCTGGTGAACTGAACACAATACAAATCACAGGACACCTGCTAAGAAATGGGAGAACTAGCCGGGCGCGGTGGCTCAAGCCTGTAATCCCAGCACTTTGGGAGGCTGAGACGGGCGGATCACGAGGTCAGGAGATCGAGACCATCCTGGCTAACACGGTGAAACCCCGTCTCTACTAAAAATACAAAAAACTAGCCGGGCGAGGTGGCGGGTGCCTGTAGTCCCAGCTACTCCGGAGGCTGAGGCAGGAGAATGGCGTAAACCCGGGAGGCGGAGCTTGCAGTGAGCTGAGATCCGGCCACTGCACTCCAGCCTGGGAGACAGAGCCAGACTCCGTCTCAAAAAAAAAAAAAAAAAAAAAAGAAATGGGAGAACTGACATGCCAGGAGCTGTTTCTTATTAGTTACAACAGGCTATTCATTTTTCAGGAGTTACATCCATATATCTCATGACTCTGAGGTTTGGGGTACAATTGATGCTGTCACCCAGAGAGTGAGCACAGAACCCAACCATTACGTTTTTCAACTCTTGCCCTTCTGCCTTGCTCTACTAGTCCTCAGTGTCTATTGCTGCCATCCTTATGTCCAAGAGTATCCAATGTTTAGCTCCCACTTATAACTGAGAACATGTGCTATTTGATTTTCTGTTCCTGCATTAATTGACTCAGGATAACGGCCTCCAGTTGCCTCCGTGTTGTTGCAAAGGACAGGATTTCATTCTTTTTTATGGCTGTGTAGTATTCCATAGTACATATGTACCACATTTTCTTTTCTTTTAGTCAATTGTTGAGTCAATTTACTTAATAAAATATTATGTAGTCAATTATTGTAGTAGGAAGAAAGAGTAAAACCACAAAATACAAAAAAAGTTTAAGACAATTAAAAGGGTCACTATATTATCTTGCATTTATAACTATTCAGATGAATAACGAAGGAACAAAATATCATTTAGTCAATTTTTGAGAAAAATACCTGATTTTATGTTCTAAGGCATTTTGTAAAATAAGAAAATGATTATGCTAACTAGATATAAGCCTTGAAAATGAATACAGACATTTACTGATTCAGACATAGACTAGTTAGACCAGTTATCTAATTAATTTGGAACAAACAATAAGTTAGGACAGTAAATAGTAAAATTTCACAAGGGTCTCTGTATGAGTGAAACTGCTCCTTTAGGGTTTACCTTTTTAACAGGGGAACTAAAATATGAATCAGTTTTTTGTCTTTTATATTTAATTTTTTTATACTTTATGTTCTAGGGTACATGTGCACAACGTGCAGGTTTGTTACATATGTATACATGTGCCGTGTTGGTGTGCTGCATCCATTAACTCGTCATTTACATTAGGTATATCTCCTAATGCTATCCCTCTCCCCTCCCCCCACCCCACAACAGGCCCTGGTGTGTGATGTTCCCCTTTCTGAGTCCAAGTGCTCTCGTTGTTCAATTCCTACCTATGAGTGACAACATGCGGTGTTTGGTTTTCTGTCCTTGTGATAGTTTGCTCAGAATGATGGTTTCCAGCTGCATTCATGTCCCCACAAAGGACATGAACTCATCCTTTTTTATGGCTGCATAGTATTCCATGGTGTATATGTGCCACATTTTCTTAATCCAGTCTATCATTAATGCACATTTGGGTTGGTTCCAAGTCTTTGCTATTGTGAATAGTGCCACAATAAACATACGTGTGCATGTGTCTTTATAGCAGCATGATTTATACTCCTTTGGGTATATACCCAGTAATGGGGTGGCTGGGTCAAATGGTATTTGTAGTTTTAGTTCCTTGAGGAATTGCCACGGTCTTCCACAATGGTTGAACTAGTTTACAGTCCCACCAACAGTGTAAAAGTGTTCCTATTTCTCCACATTCTCTCCAGCACCTGTTGTTTCCTGACTTTTTAATGATTGCCATTCTAACTGGTGTGAGATGGTATCTCATTGTGGTTTTGATTTGCATTTCTCTGATGGTGAGTGATGATGAGCATTTTTTCATGTGTCCATTGGCTGCATAAATGTCTTCTTTTGAGAAGCGTCTGTTCATATCCTTTGCCCACTTTTTGATGGGGTTGGTTTTTTCTTGTAAATTTGTTTGAGTTCTTCGTAGTTCTGGATACTAGCTCTTTGTCAGCTGAGCAGATTGCAAAAATTTCTCCCATTCTGTAGGCTGCCTGTTCACTCTGATGGTAGTTTCTTTTGCTGTGCAGAAGCTCTTTAGTTTAATTAGATCCCATCTGTCATTTGTGGTTTTTGTTGCCATTGCTTTTAGTGTTTTAGACATGAAGTCCTTGCCCATGCCTATGTCCTGAATGGTATTACCTAGCTTTTCTTCTAGGGTTTTTACGGTTTTAGGTCTAACATTTAAGTCTCTAATCCATCTTGAATTAATTTTTGTATAAGGTGTAAGGAAGAGATCCAGTTTCAGCTTTGTACTTAAGGGTAGACAGTTTTCCCAGCACCATTTATTAAATAGGGAATCCTTTCCCCATTTCTTGTTTCTCTCAGGTTTGTCAAAGATCAGATGGTTGTAGATGTGTGGTATTATTTCTGAGGGCTCTGTTCTGTTCCATTGGTCTATATCTCTGTTTTGGTACCAGTACCATGCTGTTTTGGTTACTGTAGCCTTGTAGTATAGTTTGAAGTCAGGTAGCGTGATGCCTCCAGCTTTGCTCTTTTGGCTTAGGATTGTCTTGGCAATCGGGGCTCTTTCTTGGTTCCATATGAACTTTAACGCAGTTTTTTCCAATTCTGTGAAGAAAGTCATTGGTAGCTTAATGGGGATGGCACTGAATCCATAAATTACCTTGGGCAGTATGGCCATTTTCACGATATTGATTCTTCCTATCCATGAGCATGGAATGTTATTCCATTTGTGTGTGTCCTCTTTTATTTCACTGAGCAGTGGTTTGTAGTTCTCCTTGAAGAGGTCCTTCACATCCCTTGTAAGCTGGATTCCTAGGTATTTTATTCTCTTTGAAGCAATTGTGTGTAGTATTCCACAGTACATATGTACCACATTTTCTTTATCCAATCCACCACTGATGGGCCCCTAGGTTGATTCCATGCCTTTGCTATTGTGAACAATGCTGCAATGAACATACAAGTGCATGTGTCTTTTTGGTAAATTTGTTTTCTTTTGGATACTCAGTAATGAGATCGCTGAGTTGAATGGTAGTTCTCTTTCAAAGTTGCTTGACAAATCTTCAAACTGCTTTCCACAGTGGCTAAACTACTTTACATTCCCATCAATGGTGTATAAGCATTCCCTTTGCCCCACAGCCTCACCAGCACCTGTTATTTTTTGACTTTTTAATAATAGCCAATCTGACTGGTGTGAGATGGTATCTCATTGTGGTTCTGATTTGTCTTTCTCTGATGATTAGTGATGATGAACATTTTTTCATGTTTGTTGGCAGCCTGGATGTCTTCTTTTGAGAAATGTCTGTTCATAGCTTTGCTCACTTTTTATAGGGGTTGTTTTTTGCTTGTTAAATTGTTTAAATTCCTTATAGATTGTGTATATCAGACTTTTGTCAGATGTACAGTTTGTGAATATTTTTGGCCATTGTGTGGGTTGTCCACCAGACACAATTCTTCACTTCCTTAAGAGAGCCTTAACCCTAACTCTGTCAATGTATGTGAAACTATGTATAACTGGCAACATAAAACATCTTCATCCCAAATTCTTGACAGAAAATATAATTTTAGTTTTCTTCTGTCTAATCAGCAAATGTCTGTGTGCTAGTAAATGATAAAGACATACCTAGACATCCAGGCTAAACCAGAGACTCCTCCTTAAACCACAATGACTTGCATCACACTCAACTGTTTCTACTAAATTGTGCTTTCACACTATGCAAAGGAAACTGTAAAGGAACAGACTGACAAAGGATGAAAATAGGGAAAGGGGTCTCATGGAAACCAATGAAAAAGAATATTTTAGAAAAGAAAAAGAAATACCATGGCATGAACACGTTTACATATATGTTGATGACAGAATCTGAGGTCGAGGAGAAACACAACACCTCTGAGGAAGTAGAGAACAGGATATAGAGCACAAGAGAAAGGATTAGCTCAAAGAAAATAACTCTCACACTAGGAGGGAAAGAAGGGAGATAAAGACGTACATGGGTGCAGAAAGATTTGCAGATATGAAGGTAAGGTGCGGAGGGAATCCATAGCTAAGAGATCCATTTTCCTTGTCAAGCAGGTGAACGGAAGTAAGGGAAAGGCAGTAAGACGTGGGGATAGTAGAGAGTAAAAAAGATAATAGCGGTTGTTGGGAAATAAAATACAGTCATACGTTTTGGTCAACAACAAACTGTATATATGATGGTGGTCTCATAAGATTATAACACAGTTCAAAAACTTCCATTGCCTAGTAACACTGTAGCTGTCATCACATGATAGCACAAAATATTACTCACATGTTTGTGATGATGCTCATGTAAACAAACCTATTGCACTGCCAGTCATATGAAGGTATTATAGATACAATTATGTAAATACACAATACTTGATAATAAAAGACTACATTGGCTGGGTGCAGTGGCTCACGCCTGTAACCCCAGCACTTTGGGAGGCCGAGGTGGGCAGATTACAAGGTCAGGAGATCGAGACCATCCTGGCTAACATGGTGAAACCCCGTCTCTACTAAAAGTACAAAAAGAAAAAAAATTAGCCAGGCATGGTGGCATGCACCTGTAGTCCCAGCTACTCGGGAGGCTGAGGCAGCAGAATCGCTTGAACCCGGGAAGCAGAGGTTGCAGTGAGCCGAGACTGTGCCACTGCACTCCAGCCTGGGCAACAGACTGAAAAAAAAAGACTATGTTACTGGTTTATGAATTTACTACACTTTTTAACATTATTTTAAAGTGTACTCCTACTTATAAAAAAATTAACTGTGAAACAGCCTCAGGCAGATCCTTCAAGAGGTATTCCAGAAAAGGGCATTATTAGCGTAAGAGCTGACAGTTCCATGTGTGTTATTGCCTCTAAAGACTTTACAGTGGGACAAGATGTGGAGATGGAAGATAGTGATACTGATAATCCTGACTCTATGTAGGCCTAGATTAATGGTGTGTTTGTGTCTCAGTTTTGAACAAAAAGCTTGAAAAATTTTAACTGAAAAAAGCTTAGAGTAAGGACATAAAGAAAGAAAATATGTTTGTACAGCTGTACAATGTGGTTGTGTCTTAAGCAGTGTTACTACAAAACAGTTCAAAAGATTTTAAAATTAAGAAGTTTATAAGTAAGTTACAATAAGCGAAGGTTAATTTTATTATTGAAGAAAAACATTTTTTAATAAATTTAATATAGCCTAAGTATACAGTACTTATTTATAAAACCTACAGTAGTGTACAACAATATTCTAGGCTTTCATAGTCACTGACTACTTACTCACTGACTCACCCAGTAACTTCCAGTCTCACAAGATCCATTCACGCTAAGTGCCCTATATAGGTGTACCACTTTTTATCTTTTTTGTTTTTTTTTTGGAGATGCAGTCTCAGTCTGTAGCCCAGGCTGGAGTGCAGTGGTGCGATTTCGGCTCACTACAACTTCCGCTTCCTGGGTTCAAGTGAATCTCTTGCCTCAGCCTCCCCAGTAGCTGGGTTTACAGGCGTGTGCCATCATGCCATCATGCCTGGCTAATTTTTATATTTTTAGTAGACATGTGGTTCCACCATGTTGGTCAGGCTGATCTCAAACTCCTGACCTCAGGTGATCCGCCTACCTCAACCTCCAAAAGTGCTGGGATTACAGGTGTGAGCCACTGTGCCCGACCGACTTTTTATCTTTTATATCATATTTTTGCTGTACCTTTTCTATGTTTGGATATGTTTAGATACACAAATACTTACCATTTTGTTACAACTGTCTACAGTGTTCAGCACAGCAATATGCTGTACAAATTTGTAGCCTAAGAGCAAAAGGCTATTACCATACAGCCTAGGTGTGTAGCAGACTATACCATCCATCTAGGTGTGTGTAAGTACACTCTCTGATGTTTGTGCAACAACAAAATTACTAAAAATGCATTCCTCAGAACAGAGCCCCATCATTCACTAGTGCATGAGTGTATGTTGAATACAAAACATAAGATTTCCAGGCAACGCTGTACATCTACATAACGTTGAAGACTACGACCTAGGACAATGTACTGGCTGCAAACTACAGTTAGGTGATTTTCTCCAGTAGGACCTCATGGGCTTGAATTTGGATCAGACTGTGCCAAGGTAAGGGTTTTGACAGGTATACGGAACAAAAGAAAAGAAAGGCTATGGAAATGGAGTAGAAGACTGACAAGAATACAGCTGAATTGATCTAAGCTAGTTAGGGAACACAGTGATGGAACAAGGATAACAGAAGAAAATGGAGGCAGTAGGTTCAAAGAGATGAAAAAAACGCAAAGAAGGGGAATGCAAGACAGAGAGTACAAGGAATAGGAGGCTATAATTCACAGGGCAGGATCCTAGAGTTTAAGATATTAGAGGTAGAATAGTTCATTTATTCATTAAATACAGATATGTAACTACTATGTGTCAAGCAGTGGTTAGGGCAAGACAAGAAAGAACCTGCTCTGGAAGAAAGATACAACAGTAGTTAAGCAAAGAAATAAATTAACTTGATAATTTCAGGTAAGTCAATAAACTATGATAGAAGGTGGTAGTGAGAGAATGGTTTGTGTTGGGGGGAGGTATATTCTTTCTTTTTGTGTTTTGTTTTGTTTTGTTTTTGACACAGAGTCTCGCTCTGTCTCCTAGGCTGGGTGCAGTAGCATGATCTCAGCTTACTGCAACTTCTGCCTCCTGAGTTTAAGAGATTCTTCTGCCCCAGCCTCCCAATTAGCTGAAATTACAGGTATGTGCCACCACACACAGTTAATTTTTGTATTTTTAGTAGAGACATGTTTTGCCATGTTGGTCAGGCTGGTCTCAAACTACTGGCCTCAAGTAATCTGCTGGGATTACAGGCAGCACGAGCTACCATACCTGGCCAGTATATTCATTTTTTAAAAGGTGCCTAATATGGACAAAATTTTCTGGAAAAAATAAAAAGCTGGGCTTCGCTAGATATGAGGTCTTCTAATAGACCTTATATAAGCAATGATGCCATCTCATTTAGCCAAACTCCTTTGGTCTCCCAAACACCCAAAGAAAAAAATCCAAGTTCCTTTGCTCAGATGTAAAGCTCTTCATGGGCTGGCCCAGATCTGCTTTTCCGGACTCCTTTCATGTTACCCATAATTATCATCATACTGATCTTCTCAAAGGTGCCAAGATATATCAAGTCCATGCCTTTGTACAAGCCATGTCTTCTACCTGAAATATTCTCACTCTCTCTGGCAAATTCTTATTTATTTATTCTTAAAGATCTAGCTCTAAATGTCACCTCTTCTAAAAAGTTCTTATTCATTCCTCCAAGCAGAGTTAGCCACTGACTTTTGGGATTACATTTTACCTTAGATTATAAATCTAACAGTATCTTCATCAGATTGTCCTGTAATTTATCTGTTCACATGCCTGTTTCTTCCACTAGGAAAAAAAGCTCCCTGAGGGAAGATTTTATTCATCTTTCAATTTCCAGTCCCAAGCTTCATAAACGAGTAAAACTACATATCCCCAAGTAAATGTAATATCATAGGCACTAAATATTTCAGGAGTGAATGGATTCCACAATCTGGAAAAAAAAAAAAGAAAAAACAAATGCGCTTTCTTTAAAAAGTTAAAAGGCATGTCCATCAACTCATGAATAAACATTTGTGGTATGTCAATACAATGAACTATCTGGACATAAAAAGAATGCATACGCGAATAGGAACAGCTCCAGTCTCCAACTCCCAGCACGAGCGACACAGAAGACCAGTGATTTCTGCATTTTCAACTGAGGTACTGGGGTCATCTCACTAGGGAGTGCCGGACAATCGGTGCTGGTCAGCTGCTGCAGCCTGACCACCCAGAGCTGAAGCAGGGCGAGGCATCACCTCACCTGGAAGCGTAAGGGGGAAGGGAATCCGTTTTCCTAGCCAGGGGACCTGAGACACACAACACCTGGAAAATCGGGTAACTCCCACCCCAATACTGCGCTTTAAGCAAACAGGCACACCAGGAGAATATATCCCACACCTGGCCGGGAGGGTCCCACGCCCACGGAGCCTCCCTCACTGCTAACACAGCAGTCTGCGGTGATCTATCCACAAGGCAGCAGCGAGGCTGGGGGAGGGGCGCCCGCCATTGCTGAGGCTTAAGTAGGTAAACAAAGACGCTGGGAAGCTCGAACTGGGTGGAGCTCACAGCAGCTCAAGGAAGCCTGCCTGTCTCTGTAGACTCCACCTCTGGGGACAGCGCACAGCTGAAGACCAACGGGGGAGCAGCGGGGGCCGGTGCTGACGCTAACGATAGTCTGACAGCTTTGGGGAGAGCAGTGGATCTCCCAACGCGGAGGTTGAGATCTGAGAATGGACAGACTGCCTGCTCAGGTGGGTCCCTGACCCCTGAGTAGCCTAGCTGGGAGACATCCCCCACTAGGGGCAGTCTGACACCCCACACCTCACAGGGTGGAGGACACCCCTGAGAGGAAACTTCCAAAGGAAGAATCAGACAGGTACACTCGCTGTTCAGCAATATTCTATCTTCGGCAACCTCTGCTGCTGATACCCAGGAAAACAGGGTCTGGAGTGGACCTCAAGCAACCTCCAACAGACCAACAGACAGTCCTTCTGACTGTCAGAAGGAAAACTATCAAACAGGAAGGACACCTATACTAAATCCCCATCAGTACGTCACCATCATCAAAGACCAGAGACAGATAAAACCACAAAGATGGGAAAGAAGCAGGGCAGAAAAGCTGGAAATTCAAAAAATAAGAGCGCATCTCCCCCTGCAAAGGAGCGCAGCCCATCGCCAGCAACGGATCAAAGCTGGCCAGAGAATGACTTTGACGAGATGAGAGAAGAAGGCTTCAGTCCATCAAACTTCTCAGAGCTAAAGGAGGAATTACGTACCCAGCACAAAGAAACTAAAAATCTTGAAAACAGAGTGGAATAATTGACAGCTAGACTAATTAATGCAGAGAAGATCATAAATGAAATGACAGAGATGAAAACCATGACACAAGAAATACATGACAAATGCACAAGCTTCAGTAACCGACTCGATCAACTGGAAGAAAGAGTATCAGCGACTGAAGATCAAATGAATGAAATGAAGCGAGAAGAGAAACCAAAAGAAAAAAGAAGAAAAAGAAATGAACAAAGCCTACAAGAAGTATGGGATTATGTAAAAAGACCAAATCTACGTCTGATTGGGGTGCCTGAAAGTGAGGGGGAAAATGGAACCAAGTTGGAAAACACTCTTCAGGATATCATCCAGGAGAACTTCCCCAACCTAGTAGGGCAGGCCAACATTCAAATTCAGGAAATACAGAGAACGCCACAAAGATACTCCTCCAGAAGAGCAACTCCAAGACACATAATTGCCAGAATCACCAAAGTTGAAATGAAGGAAAAAATCTTAAGGGCAGCCAGAGAGAAAGGTCGGGTTACCCACAAAGGGAAGCCCATCACACTAACGGCAGATCTCTCGGCAGAAACTCTACAAGCCAGAAGAGAGTGGGGGCCAATATTCAACGTTCTTAAAGAAAAGAATTTTAAACCCAGAATTTCATATCCAGCCAAACTAAGTTTCATAAGTGAAGGAGAAATAAAATCCTTTACAGATAAGCAAATGCTTAGAGATTTTGTCACCACCAGGCCTGCCTTACAAGAGACCCTGAAGGAAGCCCTAAACATGGAAAGGAAAAACCGGTACCAGCCATTGCAAAAACATGCCAAAATGTAAAGACCATCGAGGCTAGGAAGAAACTGCATCAACTAATGAGCAAAATAACCAGTTAATATCATAATGGCAGGATCAAGTTCACACATAACAATATTAACCTGAAATGTAAATGGACTAAATGCTCCAATTAAAAGACACACACTGGCAAACTGGATAAAGAGTCAAGATCCATCAGTCTGCTGTATTCAGGAGACCCATCTCACATGCAGAGACATACATAGGCTCAAAATAAAGGGATGGAGGAAGATCTACCAAGCAAATGGAGAACAAAAAAAAGCAGGGGTTGCAATCCTAGTCTCTGATAAAACAGACTTTAAACTGTCAAAGATCAAAAGAGACAAAGAAGGCCATTACATAATGGTAAAGGGATCAATTCAACAGGAAGAGCTAACTCTCCTAAATATATATGCACCCAATACAGGAGCACCCAGATTCATAAAGCAAGTCCTTAGAGACTTACAAAGAGACTTAGACTCCCATACAATAATAATGGGAGACCTCAACACTCCACTGTCAACATTAGACAGATCAACGAGACAGAAAGTTAACAAGGATATCCAGGAATTGAACTCATCTCTGCACCAAGTGGACCTAATAGACATCTATAGAACTCTCCACCCCAAATCAACAGAATATACATTCTTCTCAGCACCACATCGCACTTATTCCAAAATTGACCACATAATTGGAAGTAAAGCACTCCTCAGCAAATGTAAAAGAACAGAAATTATAACAAACTGTCTCTCAGACCACAGTGCAATCTAACTAGAACTCAGGACTAAGAAACTCAATCAAAACTGCTCAACTACATGGGAACTGAACAACCTGCTCCTGAATGACTACTGGGTACATAATGAAATGAAGGCAGAAATAAAGATGTTCTTTGAAACCAATGAGAACAAAGATACAACATACCAGAATCTCTGGGACACATTGAAAGCAGTGTGTAGAGGGAAATTTATAGCACTAAATGCCCACAAGAGAAAGCAGGAAAGATCTAAAATTGACACTCTAACATCACAATTAAAAGAACTAGAGAGGCAAGAGCAAACACATTCAAAAGCTAGCAGAAGGCAAGAAATAACTAAGATCAGAGCAGAACTGAAGGAGATAGAGACACAAAAAACCCTCCAAAAAATCAATGAATCCAGGAGTTGGTTTTTTGAAAAGATCAACAAAATTGACAGACCGCTAGCAAGACTAATAAAGAAGAAAAGAGAGAGGAATCAAATAGATGCAATAAAAAATGATAAAGGGGATATCACCACCGACCCCATAGAAATACAAACTACCATCAGAGAATACTATAAACACCTCTATGCAAATCAACTAGAAAATCTAGAAGAAATGGATAATTTCCTGGACACTTACACTCTCCCAAGACTAAACCAGGAAGAAGTTGAATCCCTGAATAGACCAATAGCAGGCTCTGAAATTGAGGCAACAATTAACAGCCTACCCACCAAAAAAAGTCCAGGACCAGATGGATTCACAGCTGAATTCTACCAGAGGTACAAGGAGGAGCTGGTACCATTCCTTCTGAAACTATTCCAATCAATTGAAAAAGAGGGAATCCTCCCTAACTCATTTTAGGAGGCCAACATCATCCTGATACCAAAGCCCGGCAAAGACACAACAAAAAAAGAGAATTTTAGACCAATATCCCTGATGAACATCGATGCAAAAATGCTCAATAAAATACTGGCAAACCGGATTCAGCAGCACATCAAAAAGCTTATCCACCATGATCAAGTGGGCTTCATCCCTGGGATGCAAGGCTGGTTCAACATTCGCAAATCAATAAACGTAATCCAGCATAGAAACAGAACCAAAGACAAGAACCACATGATTATCTCAATAGATGCAGAAAAGGCTTTTGACAAAATTCAACAGCCCTTCATGCTAAAAACGCTCAATAAATTCGGTACTGATGGAATGTGCCTCAAAATAATAAGAGCTATTTATGACAAACCCACAGCTAATATCATACTGAATGGGCAAAAACTGGAAAAATTCCCTTTGAAAACTGGCACAAGACAGGGATGCCCTCTCTCACCACTCCTATTCAACATAGTGTTGGAAGTTCTGGCTAGGGCAATCAGGCAAGAGAAAGAAATCAAGGGTATCCAGTTAGGAAAAGAAGAAGTCAAATTGTCCCTGTTTGCAGATGACATGATTGTATATTTAGAAAACCCCATCTTCTCAGCCCAAAATCTCCTTAAGCTGATAAGCAACTTCAGCAAAGTCTCAGGATACAAAATTAATGTGCAAAAATCACAAGCATTCTTATACACCAGTAACAGACAAGCAGAGAGCCAAATCATGAATGAACTTCCATTCACAATTGCTTCAAAGAGAATAAAATACCTAGGAATCCAGCTTACAAGGGATGTAAAGGACCTCTTCAAGGAGAACTACAAACCACTGCTCAGTGAAATCAAAGAGGACACAAACAAATGGAAGAACATACCATGCTCATGGATAGGAAGAATCAATATCGTGAAAATGGCCATACTGCCCAAGGTTATTTATAGATTCAATGCCATCCCCATCAAGCTACCAATGAGTTTCTTCACAGAATTGGAAAAAACTGCTTTAAAGTTCATATGGAACCAAAAAAGAGCCCGCATTGCCAAGACAGTCCTAAGTCAAAAGGACAAAGCTGGAGGCGTCACGCTACCTGACTTCAAACTATACTACAAGGCTACAGTAACCAAAACAGCATGGTACTGGTACCAAAACAGAGATATAGACCAATGGAACAGAACAGAGTCCTCAGAAATAATACCACACATCTACAGCCATCTGATCTTTGACAAACCTGAGAGAAACAAGAAATGGGGAAAGGATTCTCTATTTAATAAATGGTGCTGGGAAAATTGGCTAGCCATAAGTACAAAGCTGAAACTGGATCCTTTCCTTACCCCTTATACGAAGATTAATTCAAGATGGATTAGAGACTTAAATGTTAGACCTAATACCATAAAAACCCTAGAAGAAAATCTAGGTAGTACCATTCAGGACACAGGCATGGGCAAGGACTTCATGTCTAAAACACCAAAAGCAACGGCAGCAAAAGCCAAAATTGACAAATGGGATACTAAAGAGCTTCTGCACAGCAAGAGAAACTACCATCAGAGTGAACAGGCAACCTACAGAATGGGAGAAAATTTTTGCAACCTACTCATCTGACAAATGGCTAATATCCAGAATCTACAAAGAACTCAAACAAATATACAAGAAAAAAACAAACAACCCCATCAAAAAGTGGGGAAGGGATATGAACAGACATTTCTCAAAAGAAGACATTCATACAGCCAACAGACACATGAAAAAATGCTCATCCTCACTCGCCATCAGAGAAATGCAAATCAAAACCACAATGAGATACCATCTCACACCAGTTAGAATGGCAATCATTAAGAAGTCAGGAAACAACAGGTGCTGGAGAGGATGTGGAGAAATAGGAACACTTTTACACTGTTGGTGGGATTGTAAACTAGTTCAACCATTATGGAAAACAGTATGGCAATTCCTCAAGGATCTAGAACTAGATGTACCATATGACCCAGCCATCCCACTACTGGGTATATACCCAAAGGATTATAAATTATTCTGCTACAAAGACACATGCACACGTATGTTTACTGCGGCACTATTCACAATAGCAAAGACTTGGAATCAACCCAAATGTCCATCTGTGACAGACTGGATTAAGAAAATGTGGCACATATACACCATGGAATACTATGCAGCCATAAAAAAGGATGAGTTTGCGTCCTTTGTAGGGACATGGATGCAGCTGGAAACCATCATTCTTAGCAAACTATCACAAGAAGAGAAAACCAAACACCGCATGTTCTCACTCATAGGTGGGAACTGAACAATGAGATCACTTGGACTCGGGAAGGGGAACATCACACACTGGGGCCTATCATGGGGAGGGGGGAGGAGGGAGGGATTGCATTGGGGAGTTATACATGATATAAATGATGAATTGATGGGTGCTGACGAGTTGATGGGTGCAGCACACCAACATGGCATAAGTATACATATGTAACAAACCTGCACGTTATGCACATGTACCCTAGAACTTAAAGTATAAAAAAAAAAAAAAAAAAAAGAATGCATACTACATGGATGAACCTTGAAAACATTAAGTTAAGGGAAAAAAGCCAAACACAAAAAGGCTACGTATGATGATTCCATTTATATGACTTGTCCAGAATAGGGAAATCCATAATGACTGCAATGTGTATGGGGTTTCTTTCTGGGGAAATGAAATGTTTTAGAATTAGACAGTGGTGATGGTCATGAAAAAACTTTGTAAATGTACCACAAACAAAAACAACAACAAAACAACAACAACCAAACGAACCTAAAACACTGAATCACACACTTCTGAAGAGTAAATTTTATAGAATGTGAAGTATATCTCAGCAGTAATAAAAAAGGCTTTATTACCAAACTTATTTGTGAATTTGTATTCTTTGCTAATTTAAAATAGGACTTTATGAAAAAGGTAAAACTATAAAGCTTCTATAAAGAAATACAGGTGATTATGCCACCTTAGGTTAGACAAAGATTTCTTAAACCAAATACAAAAAATACTACGCATAAAATAAAAAATTGGTAAGTTGGACTTTATACAAATTTTAAACCTGAACATCAAAAAAAAGAGCTAAAAAAAAAAGGCCAACCCAGAGATTGGATGATAATATTTGCAATGCATATATCTGATTAAGCACTTATAAATAGCCAAGACAACTCCCACAAAGCAGTAAGCAATAAACAATCCAATTTTAAAAGGGTACAGGTACAACTTGGGCATTTCACAAAAGGATATATATAAATGGATAATCAGTATGTGGAAATGATAATTAACAGTGTTAATCATCAGAGAAATGCAAATTAAAACATGGCCATGGCCGGGCACGGTGGCTCACACCTGTAATCACAGCACTTTGGGAGGCCAAGGCAGGTAGGTCACCTGAGGTTGGGAGTTCGAGACCAGTCTGACCAACATGAAGAAACCCCATCTCTACTAAAAAAACACATAAAATTAGCCAGGTATGGTGGTGCATGCCTGTAATCCAAGCTGCTTGGGAGGGTGAGGCAGCAGAATCGCTTGAACCTGGGAGGTGGAGGTTGTGGTGAGCCACGATTGCATCATTGCACTCCAGCCTGGGCAACAAGAGCGAAGCATCGTTTCAAAACAAAACAAAGACAAAAATAAACAACAAAAAAAATGGCCATAATCATCAAAATGGCTAAAACTGACACAACTAATAACAGCAGTGGTTGGCAATAATACGAAGCCCTTGAAACTCCCATACATTGTTAGTAGGAGTGTAAAAATGTACAACCATTTTTAGAGTATTTCTTGGCAGCTATGATTCAGCAGTTCCTCTCACAGGAATTTATCCAATAAAAATGAAAATAAATGTTCACAAATACTTTCACAGAAATGTTCACCACAGTTTTATTTAACCCCAAATGCCACAGAGAATGGATAAACAAACTATGATATATTTCTACACTGAAATACTACTCAGAAATACCAAGGAATGAATTACTGATCACACGGTAACAAAGATGAACCCAAAAACTACTGTTGCCTGAAAGAACCCAGACACAATGGGGCACATACTGATAATTCTATTCATATGTAGAAGAGGTAAAACTAACGGACAATGATAGAAATCAAAGCAGTGATCACAGGTAGGGAGTGAGAGGAATGAAGTAGAAATGTGTACTAAGAAACTTTCCAGAGTGATCAAAATGTTTTTTATCTTTATTGCCATTGTGGTTAAATAGATGCACATATTTTTCAAAATAAATTATACATTTAAAATATGTGCATTTTATTACATGTAAATTATAGCTCAATTTTTAAAAGAGAAAGACTAAAAAAAGTAAAACTATATTAATCAAGTTACATTACATTATAGACATCTCATTAAAACAGAGATTTTTTTTTTCTTGAGACAGAGTCTCACTCTGTCGCCAGGCTGGAGTGTGGTGGCGCAATCTCGGCTCACTGCAATCTCCACCTCCCAGGTTCAAGCAATTCTCCTGCCTCAGCCTCCCGAGTAGCTGGGACTACAGGTGTGCGTCACCATGTCCAGCTAATTTTTGTATTTTTAGTAGAGACAGGGTTTCACCATATTGGCCAGGATGGTCTCGATCTCTTGACCTCATGATGTGCCTGCCTTGGCCTCCCAAAGTGGTGGGATTATAGGCATGAGCCACCGCGTCCAGCCTAAAACAGACATATTAAACATTTACCACACTCACAACATAATGCCAGGTACTGGGAATATTTCTCTTGTCACATTCTTTATGTATTCATTCACTGACTTAAAAGCGTTCATTCAGCATGAAAAGAAAAAGATGGCCATACCATGAAACGCTCAGTCTAACAGAAAAGATAGACAAATGATTTTATCAATGTGATACATGATATGCCTGAAGCAAACTTACAATCTAGATAAGAGGTGTGCATAGGCAGGTCAGGTAAGAGTTTACTGAAGAAAAACCATAAATGATATACAATAAATAACAAATAGTAACTAACACACCACATCTATTGTATGCCAGCTACTGTTCTAGGTGCATTACATCTTTTAATTCATTTAATTTTCACAATAGCAATTCATTTGATCTTTACCACAACTCTACGTGGCCGGTACTACAATTACTCCTATTTTATAGTTAAGGAAATTTAAGGCATAGAGAGATTAAACAACCTGCCCAAAATAACACAGCTAGCTAGTAAATGTATCAAAGCTGGGTTTAGATTCCAGGCAGTCTTTCAGTCCATTATCTAAATCATTCTGTATGGCCTTGGCCTCTTGAGTAGGAAGTGATACTTCAAGTTTCAACTTCAAGTGATGGGCAGGGGAGAAGGGCATTCTCTTCTCTGGAAGAAGAAAATAGCATCTGCTGTAATTCTTAGTGACCCTAGCTCAGGAGTGTGCACTGAAGTAACAGGCAGAGCTATAAGGGCGGGCTGGAGCATCAGATGAACAGACATAACCAGTTCAGCACACACATATGGACTTCTTCATCCAGGCAATGAGTAAACAAAGGTTTTAAACAATAGCTAACAAGATCACTTGTGCATTTTAGAAAATCAGACAGAAACTTGAAGAACTGATAAGACAGAGAGAATCCTGGAGAAAAGAATGTTATACCCTGAACTAAGGAATAGCACTGAAAATAAAAAGTGATAGAGCTAGATCTTATTTAGAAGGCAGAGATAGGAACTGGAAGAGTATACGGGGAATAAAGGATGAAAATGGCTGACTCTCAGGTTTCAGATTTGATGACACGAGATACCATTAACCAACATAAAGAATATCTTGGGAGGGGGAGTAAGTTGGGATAAGGGTGTTGCCAGATTGAGTTCAAGGGGGCTGTGAGACAGCTGAAGAAAAGATGTGCAACAGATTGATGAAAAACGGTCTGGTGGCCAGGCACAGTGGCTCATGCCTCTAATCCCAGCACTCTGGGAGGCCAGGGTGGGTGGATCTCCTGAGATCAGGAGTGTGAGACCAGCCTGGCCAACATGGCAAAACGCCATCTCTACTAAAAATACAAAAATTAGCCGGGCATGATGGTGGGCACCTGTAATTCCAGCTACTTGGGAGGCTGGGGCAGGAGAACCACTTGAACCTGGGAGGCAGAAGTCACAGTGAGCCAAGATTGCACCACTGCACTCAAGCCCGAGTGACAGAGCAAGACTTTATCTCCAAAAGAAAAAGAAGAATGGTCTGGAGCTCAGGAGAATGGCCGGGAATAGAGTTCCAGACACAGGAGTTACTGACACACAATTGGTAGTGAAATCTTCAGGGAGAACATATTAATTGAAAACAGAAAAGAATGTGAAGAACTAATAAACTAGAATTTTAGAATATATCACTATTTTAAGAACAGAGAGAAGAAAAGCAGAGAAGCCAGGGAAGATTAGTAAAGACAAGACTACTAGAGAGGAAAAGAAAACTCATGGTAAAGCAAAGTTACAGAAGTTAAGGAAGATGGGCCAGGCACGGTGCCTCATGTCTGTAATCCCAGCACTTTGGGAGGCCGAGGCGGATGGATCACCTGAGGTCAGGAGTTCGAGACCAGCCTGGTCAACATAGTGAACCCTCATCTCTACTAAAAATACAAAAATTAGTCAGGCATAGTGGCACTTGTCTGTAGTCCTAGCTACTCGGGAGGCTGAAGCAGGAGAATCGCTTGAACCTCGGAAGCAGAGGTTGCAGTGAGCCAAGACTGCACCACTCTACTCCAGCTGGGTGACAGAGAGATTGTCTCAAAAAAAAAAAAAAAAAAGGGTAAGGAAGATGAAAAGAAAGGAATCACGCACAATGCAAATGTTGCAGAAAGACCCAAATTTATGAAGAGTAAAAGTGTTCATGGAAGTTAGCAATTTGATGTCTTTGGTACTCTTGCTGGAACAGTTTCAGTGGAGGCAGAGGGGAAGGAATAACCATGTAACTATTGATTGAAGAGAAAGAGCTGAGAAAGGTAATATATAATATTCCATGTAAAAAAGGAACAGCGAGGAATAGTGTGACCATATAACCCACCATCTAAGCTGCAGTTTTAAAACTAAAAAGGGATCCTAAACAGATAGAAATAAACTGAAATTATCTTGAATCACCAAGATGCATGGTCACTCAGTCAGGTAAAGAAGTGAGGCTACAAGAGCCCTTCTTTTAAAGAAGGAAAAAAGGTGTATGTGTATGAAATACACAGGTGTATATATAGAGGAAAAAAGGCATCTATTTTCTTTCTAATATTTCCAAGTTGAGGGGAAGGAATCAGAAAAAGAATTTAAAGGTAATCAGAGAGAATTTTTGGATTAAGATCCCACAGAAGTTAAGACACAGCATCCTGGGCAAGTGTACCCTAATGAACAGCAGAATACACTTAATGAGGTAAGGTAAATGACCCACAGGTGAAAATTACTGCAGGTAAGTATGCAAACTGGAGAGATGAAATAGAGCATTTATATCTGATCATTTGTTTTTTTCTAAAAAGCAGGGATCAAGCATATTTACAAGCATATGTGACGTGGGTGGCCTGAATTGGGGTATAGGATTTGAGATATAAAAGTCCAACATAGTCATCAAAGAAAATAGGGAAAGGTGCTAGCCTAAGAAAAGCAAAAGGACTATCAAACCATATTTGAGGGCCCAGCCGAGTTGGAAGCCTTAAATCTGTGATAGGACCAATTTTCTGTACTACCACAGAAGAGTCCAGGTGTGAAAGGGCCAAAAGTAGACAATGGATTTAATAGATTTTCTGAGCAGCCACAATGAAAAGGAGCAAGGCGGTTAAGAGTGACAGTGAGAAAGATAAGTCAGGACTGACTGACTGAGGAAATGTGGCCAGAATGGAGCTGATAGGAGAAAAGGAAGTATAATGTGGAGACATGGGAACACTTTTACACTGTTGGTGGGACTGTAAACTAGTTCAACCACTGTGGAAGACAGTGTGGCGATTCCTCAAGGATCTAAAACTACAAATACCATTTGACCCAGCCATCCCATTACTGGGTATATACCCAAAGGATTATAAATCATGCTGCTATAAAGACACATGCACACGTACGTTTATTGTGACACTATTCACAATAGCAAAGACTTGGAACCAACCCAAATGTCCATCAATGATAGACTGGATTAAGAAAATATGGCACATATACACCATGGAATACTATGCAGCAAAGGATGAATTCATGTCCTTTGTAGAGACATGGATGAAGTTGGAAACCATCATTCTCAGCAAACTATCATGAGGACAAAAAACCAAACACCACATGTTCTCACTCATAGGTGGGAACTGAACAATAAGAACACTTGACACAGGAAGGGGAACATCACACACCGGGGCCTGTTGTGGGGTGGGGGGAGGGATAGCATTAGGAGACATACCTAATGTAAATGACGAGTTAATGGGTGCAACACACCAACATGGCACATGTATACATATGTAACAAACCTGCACATTGTGCACATGTACCCTAGAACTTAAAGTATAATAATATTAATAAAAATCACATACAGTGGTCTCAATGAAGTTAAAGCACAAGTCTGAATAAGGATATGAGAGATCAAAGGATATGAAGTTGTGGTCAGAATGGGAAGATCTCAGAAAGAGAGGAGAGTCAGTTGGCTAACAAGGCTCAAGGTACAGCCAAGAACATAAAAAGGTAGAGAATAAAAAAAGGAACTGGGCCGGGCGCGGTGGCTCAAGCCTGTAATCCCAGCACTTTGGGAGGCCGAGACGGGCGGATCACGAGGTCAGGAGATCGAGACCATCCTGGCTAACACCGTGAAACCCCGTCTCTACTAAAAATACAAAAAAACTAGCCGGGCGAGGTGGCGGGCGCCTGTAGTCCCAGCTACTCGGGAGGCTGAGGCAGGAGAATGGCGTGAACCCGGGAGGCAGAGCTTGCAGTGAGCTGAGATCCGGCCACTGCACTCCAGTCCGGGCGACAGAGCGAGACTCCGCCTCAAAAAAAAAAAAAAAAAAAAAAAAAAAAAGGAACTGGAAGGCCAGAATGTTAGATGTGTGGGCTGCTCAAAATGATGGCACAAAGTGATCTAGAAAGAAGGACTATCAGCCAAGTGTCAAAGTTCTTGATGAATAGTGGGTAACCATCTGGTACATGTCAGCCATGGATGCCAATAGCAAAATACGGTAAAGTGTGGTACAATGTCATAGGCCTCATAAAGAACAGGTTTTCATGAGAGGACAAGAATAGTCTCCAGGCAATAGTGACAGGGCCAAGTTACTAGGCCCAAAGTTGGGTAGTGTGTGGCAAAATAAACACTCCCTACTGGAAGGGCAAAAGGAAGAATTATGGCCTCTGGCCTCTGAAGGCAAAAAAAAAAAAAAAAAAAAAAAAAAAAAGGTGGACAAATTGGGAAGAAAGTGGGGACACAAGGAAGGAGTTCTAAATGATGCAAAGAAAAGGCAGCGTAGGCATTATTAGATAGAGGAGGGAAGGATGGAGTAAAACATGAAAGCTCACTTTATAGAAGGGCTTATTTATTTTGGGTCATATCTGAATAGCATAGGAATGTCTAAAGCAGAGATGAAAATAATATAGCTTTATGTTTAAATGGAAATCTTGGTGAAGCTGTTTTAGTCTAGATCAGACATCCCTAGAGTCATAAACAAAAAATGAAAACAAAATGCTGGTCAAAATCATCTGGGAAGACATGTGTACTTCTGCAGGGTATGTCTCTGAAATGGTGAAGGGTTACTAATAAAGCTCTGATTCCCTTTACCTTATAATAGAAAGAAGTTGTGACATGGAAATCTCTAGACATATGAAATTAACTAAATAAACTTATTACCAAAAAGGTGCCTGACAAATTAATTGCCTGAAACTAGAAGAGTATGATATTAAACAAACAATCACAACAGAGTGACTCTTTTAATAGGCAAATAAGTTTAAATGGTAATAGTCATTCTAAATTTATTCATTTCATCAAGTGAAAGAAGTGAAGGAGAAGCAAAACTGACCTACCTAAAGTTGCTGTTCTGGATAGTGCTGGCTGGTGCCCCTTCCTTTTCACCTGTAGCCCTACTCTATCTTCACTGGTATTTGTTTATGTTTAGCACTCAAGTGTTTAGAATGATCTCTCATTTTACCAGAACCTAAGTTTTCTGATACTGCCTTTCACTTCACGTTGCTTCTTTTTTTTTAATCAAAATTTAACTGAAGACAAATGTAAGCCAAATCACTAACAGTGTTAAGTATAACACCACCATTCACACAAATTTATATGCTATAGAAAAACTTTCCTTAGTAATTACTACTAAGCAATTGTATTTAGCATATTTAAACATTGGTAAGAAAACGATTGGGTGATGAACCACAAGCTATTTTAAGACTTTACCCAGATGTTTATTTATAGTGTGTCAACTTATCTGCTCTGCATGTTTTTTTATCTGACACCTTCAAAGAATGCTAATAGAAAATAAACATGCTGGAATAGACACTCTCCTTTACACATTGACACTGCACCTCAGAAGACCATGTGAACTCCAGTAACACACATTACTAACAACTAAAATAGGACTAAGCCATGCATTCTCAATGCAGGCAAGATCACTTCCAAGAGAGCAAACTGGTTCTTGGTGGGGAAGGGAAGAGAAAAATACATAGATATTAAGTGAGATGTAGCCCTCAAAAGGGTCACAGTACATGGGCAAATACACAGCATATCCGTGGTGTTAAAATTTCATGGAGGGGGAATGATGCTTAACAAAAAAGGGTGTTAATCCCTATTAAATAAAAGGTGCTGAGATAACTGGCTAGCCTTACCTGGATCCTTACTTTTTAACCATATAAAAAAATTAACTCAAGATGGAGTAAAGATTTAAAAGTAAGATCTCAAACTATTAAAATCCTAGAAGAAAACCTAGAAAACATCCTTCTCGACACTGGCCTTGGCAAAGAATTTTTGACTAAGTCCCCAAAAGCAATTGCAACAAAAACAAAAATTGACAAGTGGGACCTAATTAAACTAAAGAGCTTCTGCACAGCAAAGGAAATTATAAACAGATAAAACAGACAACCAACAGAATGGGAGAACACATTCACAAACTGTGCATCTAACAAAGGTCTAATATCCAGAATCTATAAGAAACTTACACAAACCAACAAGCAAAAAACAACCCCATTAAAAAATGGACAAAGGACATGAACTCACACTTCTCAAAAGATGACATCTAAGTAGCCAACAAACACGAAAAAATGCTCATCATTACTAATCATCAGAGAGAGAGACAAATCAAAACCACAATGAGATACCATCTTACACCAATCAGACTGGCTACTGTCAAAAAGTCAAAAAATAACAGATGCTGGTGAGGCTGTGGAGAAAAAGGAACACTTATACCTTGTTAGTGGGAAGGTAGTTTAGCCACTGTGGAAAGCAGTTTGGAAATTTCTCAAAGAACTTTAAACGAGCTAACATTTGATCCAGCAATTCACTACTGGGTACATATCCAAAGGAAAATAAATAGCTATACAAAAGGACACAAGCATTCATATGTTCATCACCATGCTATTCATGATAATAAAGACATGGGACATGGAATAAACCTAGGGGCTCATCAATGGTGGACTGAATAAAGAAAATGTGGTACAAATACACCATGGAGTAATATGCAGCCATAAAAAAGAATGAAATCATGTCCTTTGCAGCAACGTGGAGGCGGTTGGAGGCCATAATCCTAAGTGAATTAACACAGGAACAGAAAACCAAATACCACATGTTCTCACTTATAAGTGGGAGCTAAACATTGAGCACACACTGGCCAAAACATGGGAAAAATAGACACTGTGGACTACTAGAGGGGACAGGGAAAAAGCATGGGTGGAAAACTACCTATTGAGTACTGTGCTCACTACCTGGGTGATGGAATCCATACTCCAAACCTGAGCATCACATAATATGCCCATGTAACAAACCTGCATATGTACACCCTGTATCTAAAATAAAAGTTGAAATTAAAAAAAAAAAGAAATCAGGGTGTTAATTTTTAAAAAGGCTCCTTGGGGGAACATAAGTGAAAAAAAAGCATTGAGAAATACTGGGCTAAACACTAGTTTGTATCTCAATACATTAAAAATTGTCACCTGTAAGGAAAATACTAAAATGATTCACTTGTGTTTCTATGTGATCAACTCTCTTATCAATCATTTTAAAATTGAATTTCATGAACCTGTAAATAAATACCAATTAATCTCTTCTCTTTCTCTACCCTTACTTCCATTTGACCATCCATATATTTTCACCTCTAGTTAGCATCAGAGGGTCTTACTATATACAGTATACTTATCAAACATGAATTTTTTTAGTTCATGAATTGGGTAATTATTTGTACAGTGCCTATTATGTGTCCTGCACTATGTTAGTTGTTCTTTCCTAAGCCTTATCCATCATTGTTATTTCTCACTGAAAACACAGAAGATGATACAGACCATTCTAAGAAACCATTAACATCCTATGCTCCTACATGAAACGGGGAAAAAGAGGAGCCAACTTTCAAAAGCTATGCATGTAGAATTAGGGATTCACCACCACCACCAAGCAGTGAAAAACTTTCTGAGTTTGACGACAGGAGGGAAAAAGGGAAGCAGAGAAGGAAGGAGTGAGGGAGGGAGGGAGGGAGGGAGGGAGGGAGGGAAGGAGGGAAGTATGCTAAATTGGGCGGCAAGAGCCAAGCCCAAAACATTCCCGATGTAACAACATGCCAAAAACTGGCCACCATCAGAATCCAAAATCACCACAGCCAATTGAAGAAATATTTTCTGAACACTGGTTAAAGTTTTCTGAGTTTTTAAAAACCTCTGAATAGATTTTACTTTAAAGAAATGTGCTAACTGACCAACTTTTAAATATGTCTCCTGGCAGCCAAGCATATGGTCATATAACGCTCGATTACTTTACACAACATTTAATTTTTTGGTCCTACAACAAAGAAATAGCATTCATCATTCCCTCTGTAAAACACACTGACCAGGAAGTCCTAGCTGGAGCAATCCAACAGGAGAAAGAAAAAGAGGGCATACAAATTGGAAAGGAAGAAGTCAAATTAAGCTTGTCTGCAGAGACATCATCTTACGTTTGGAAAAACCTAAAGACTCTATGAAAAAAACTATCAGAACTGGTAAATTCAGTACAGTTGCAGGATACAAAATCAACATACAAAAATCGGTAGCATTTCTATATGCCACCAGTGACCAATCTGAAAAAAAGTTTTTTAAAGTAATACCAATTACAGTAACTACAAATAAAACATCCAGGAACTTCACCAAAGAAGTGAAAGATCTCTACAATAAAAATTATGAAACAGTGATGAAAGAAATTAATGAGGACATTAAAAAATGGAAACATATTGAATGTTCATAGATTGGAAGAATAAATATTGTGAAAATGTCCACACTACCCAAAGTAATCCGCAGATTCAATGTAATCCCTTTCAAAATACCAATGACATTCTTCACAGGAATAGAAAAAATAAATCCTTAAATGCATATGGAACCACAAAAGATCCAGACTAGCCAAAGCTATCCTAAGGAAAAAGAACACAACCAGCGGAATCACATTACCTGACTTTAAATTATACTACAGTGCTACACTAACCAAATCAGCATGATACTGGCATAAAAACAGACACAAAGACCAATGGAAGAGAATACAGAACCCAGAAACAAATCCTACAGTGAATTCATTTTCCAACAAAGCTGCCAAGAACATACCTTTGAGAAAGGACAGTATCTTAATATAAGGCCCTGAGAAAACTGGATATCCATATACAAAAGAACAAAACCAGACCCCTATCTCTCACCATATACAAAAATTAAATCAAAATGGATTAAAGACTTAAATCTAGGACCTCAAACTACGAAACTGCTAAAAGAAAACATTGGGAGAACTCTCCAGGATATTGAACTAGGCAAAGATATTCTGAAAAACACAGGTAATTAAAGTGAAAACAGACAAATGGGATCACAGCAAGTTATAAAAAGTTTCTGCACAGTAAGGGAAACAATCAACGAAGTGAAGAGAAAACCCATAGAATGGGAGAAAATATTTGCAAACCACCCATCTGATGAGGGATTAATAACCAGAATGTATAAGCTCAAACAACTATACAGGAAAAAAATCTAATAGTCCAATTAAATATGGGAAAAAGACTTGAATAGACATTTCTCAAAAGAAGACATACAAATGGCAAACAGGTATATGTAAAGGTGCTCAACATCACTGATCATCAGAGAAATGCAAATCAAAACTACCATGCAATATCATCTCACCCCAGTTAAAATGGCTTTTATCCAAAATACAAGCAATAATAAATGCTGGTAAGGATGTAAAGAAAAGGGAACCATCATATAGTGTTGGTAGGAATGTTAGTTAGTACCACCACTATGGAGAACAGTTTGGAGGTTCCTCAAAAACACTAAAAATAGAATTACCGTATGATACAGCAATCCCACTGCTAAGCATATACCCAAAAAAAAGGAAATCAGTGGGAAGCAACCTAAGTGTCCATCAACAGACAGATAAAGAAAATGTGGTACTCATACACAATGGAGTATTATTCAGTCATAAAAAGGAATGAGATCCTGTCATTTGCAACAACATGGAGGTCATTATGGTGAAATAAGCCAGGCACAGAAAGACAAACTGCATCTTCTCACTTATTTGTGGGAGCTAAAAATTAAAACAACTGAACTCGTGGAGACAGAGTAGAATGATGGTTACCATAGGCTGAGAAGGGTAGTGGCAGGGGGAGTGACGATGGTTAATGGATACAAAAATATAGTTCAGTAAAATGAATAAGGTCTAGCGTTTGATAGCACAACAGGGTGACTACAGTCAACAAGAATTTATTGTACATTTTAAAATAACTAAAAGTATAATTGGATTGTGTGTAACACAAAGAAAGAATAAATGCTTGAGAAGACAGATAACCCCATTTACTTTGATGTGATTATTACACACTGCATGCCTGTATTAAAATATCTCACATACTCTGCAAATGCAAATACATACACACACACACACATACACACACACACACACACACACACGACTACACTGGCCAGCAAAAGACTGGCAAATGAATGCGTATTATTTGGTCCCTTCTTACACTGCTGTAAAGAAATACCTGAGACTGGGTAATTAAAGAAAAGAGTTTTAAATGGCTCACAGTTCTGTAGGCTGTACGGGAAACATGATACTGGCATCTGCTGGGATTCTGGGGAAGCCTCAGGAAAACTTACATTCGTGGAGGAAGGGGAAGGAGAAGGAGGCACCTCATGGCCAGAGCAGGAGGAAGAAAGAAAGTGGGGAGGTGCTACACAGTTTTCAACAACCAGATCTCATGAGAACTCCACCCCCATGATCCATCCAATCACCTCCCAACAAGCCCTACCTCCAACACTGATGATTACACTTTAACATGAGATTTGGGCAGGGACACAGATTCAAACCATATCAATATTTACATGTTTTAAGCTAAAAACAAAATGTTACAATGTATAATTTTTAAATTCCTCACTTCAGTTGACCTTTCCATTAATATGCAAGCCTCCATTGCATCAGATAAGAGGGCTTTTAATTTTCCTTTTGATATGTTTACTATGCATTAACACAATTGTGAGCATATGGTACTGTTATCAGTAATTCCTAACCATTTCCAGTAACACACTTTTTGATATAGTTTGGATCTGTGTCCCTGCCAAAATCTCATGTTGAAAGTAATCCCCAGTATTGGAGATGGAGCCTGGAGGGAGGTGACTGGATGATGGGGATGAGTTTCTCATGAATGCTTTAGCACCACCCCCTCGATGCTGTCCTTGCATGAGAGAGCTCTCTCAAGATCTGGTTGTTTAAAAGTGTGTGGTATCTCCCTCGCCTTTTTTTGCTCCTGCTCTAGTCATGTGAAGTGCCTGCTCCTCATTCATCTTCTGCCATGACTGCAAGTTTCCTGAGGCCTCTCCAGAAGCCAAGTAGATGCCAGCATTATGCTTCTTGCACAGCCTACAGAACCATGAGGCAATTAAACCTCTTGTCTTTATAAATCATCAAATCTCAGATATTTCTTTATAGCAATACAAGAATGGCCTAATACACCTTTTTTTTTTTGTTTTTTTTTTTGAGACAGGTTCTCACTTTGTCACCTAGGCTGGAGTATAGTGATGCATTCATGGCTCACTGCAACCTCGACCTCCTGGGCTCAAGTGATCCTTCCACCTCAGTCGATGGGACCACAGGTGTCCACCACCACACCTGGCTAATTTTTGTTTCTTTAGTACGGATGAGGTTTCACCACGTTGCCCAGACTCATCTCAAACTCATGGGCTCAAACAGTCTGTCCACCTCAGCCTCCCAAAGTGCTGGGATTAGGAGTGTTAGCCTCCGCACCTGGTCATACCTATTTAATAATTTTTAAAAATTAAGTACACAGTAACTAACAAAATATGACTGAAAGATACTACGAATTTAGTATAGCACTACTGAAAAGAACATCTATACACATTTGAGAACCAGAACTACACATGCATCAATTATTTACTGTTTACAGATAGTACTCAATATTTTTGTAGAGCCAAGGACTAGATCCAATAACTATCCTCACTCAGAGATCAAAATTTTGCCATTTTCAGGCATCAAAATGGCTGTTATACTGCTCTATGACACTATACTTGGTGAAATTAAAACTTTCTTAAAGGCAAGTAAAAGCATGCTTTCTTTAAGATGCACCATACGGCTGGGTATAGTGGCTCACACCTATAATTCCAGCAATTTGGGAGGTTGAGACAGGAGGACTGCTTATGGCCAGGAGTTCAAGACCAGCCTGGGCAACAAAGTGAGCCCCTGCCTCTACAAAAAATGAAAAATTAGCCAAGTATGCTAGTGCATGCCTGTAGTCCCAGCTACTTGGGAGGCTGAGGTAAGAGGATCACTTGAGCCCAGGAGGTCCAGATTGCAGTGAGCTGTGACAATGTTACTGCACTCCAGCCTGGATGACAGAGGGAGACACTGTCTGGGGGGGAAAAAAAGCATCATAAAAATTTTTCTTTCAGTGAATGGAAGTGTGTGAGGAAGAAACACCTTTCTAAGACATGTTTCCTTCTCCATTGATTCATATTACATGGGTTTATAGATTCAGCTATAAAAGGCAAATGTAAGCATGCTTTCTCTCAGATGTATCATAAACTGTTTTCTTTCAGTGAATGGAAGTGTTTGGAAAGTGATGGAAAATCACCTCTTTAGGCAAAACCATGAGAATATGTTAGAACACGTCTCTTTATCCATTAATACCTATTAGAATGAGTTGAGAAATCAATCAATAAAAGGCAAATGTAAGTGTGCTTTCCTTAAAAACTATTTTAATCCACATTTTAAAGAACGTTAAATCCTTTTAATCTGCATATAAATATCCTTTCTTCTATTCTTATGTCTTCACTCTAAGTATCTGATACTGGCTTCTGTTCCAATGGTTTATCTTTATAGTACCTAACTATAAAGCACATAACAGCTGATACTTTCTTCACCTTTTACTTTTCCTCTGTATTTCAGCAGAATTTCATATTTGACCTTCATGACACTAAATACCCCATTTATCAACTTTACTTTTTATTAACAGCCCTATAAAACCTAATTTTGTCACAGAAGTTTTCATTTCTGTGCAATCTTTATGTTCT
Source organism: Rhinopithecus roxellana (assembly GCF_007565055.1). Lineage (NCBI taxonomy): Eukaryota > Metazoa > Chordata > Mammalia > Primates > Cercopithecidae > Rhinopithecus > Rhinopithecus roxellana. Next base: position 115,670,051 of record NC_044551.1, on the reverse strand, counting down.
CCATCTCCCTTTTCATTGTAATCTTGCATCTTCTTTGCCAAGTATCTTCTTCTCATGCTCTGCTCCTGTTTCAGAAAACATTCTTTCTTGCATCCTATTGAGGATGCCAAATTATTTGATTACAAATTTTGATTCCAACTAGTAAGTTTCAGAAATCTGATCTTTTTCTAAGTCTGCAGATTAACATTCCCTTTCCTCTATTCCGAAGTGTTACTGTTCTTTCTATTCTTTTTCTTTTTCTTTTTCTTTTTTTTTTTGCTAGACAGGGTCTCACTCTGTCACTCAGGCTGGCATAGTGTAACCTTGAACTCCTGGGCACAAGTGATCCTTCTGTCTCAGCCTCCAAGTAGTGAGGACTACAGAAAGGGTCTTGCTACGTGCCCCAGACTGGTCTCGAACTCCTGGTCTCAATCAATCCTCCTGCCTTGGCTTCCCAAAGTGCTGAGATTACAGGCATCAGCCACTGCAGATGGCTTGTAGTTTTTAAAGCCCTGCCCCTACTTATCTTTAACAAGAAGAGACTTCTCCAATCTAAAATGTTTAAATTCCCCCAGTCCCAATCTATAACTCAGTTGAATGCTGATTAAATCTCCTTCTAAATTATGTAGCCAGGAAGCAGTCAAGCCCAAATGTCATAGTCTAGAAGGTTTCTGTACTGGTCAGGGTTCTCCAGAGAGGTGGAAAAAAACAGAATATATATATACATACACACACACACACACACACACACACAGATATATGAAAGGGGATTTATTAGGAAAATTGGATCATGAGATTATAGAGGCTGAGAAGTCCCATGACAGGCCATCTGCAAGGTGGAGACCCGGGATGCAAGCAGCCTGGCTCAGTCCAAATCCAAACACCTCAGAACCAAGGAAACCAATGGTGTAATTCCCAACCTAAGGCCAAAGGCCTAAGAACCCAGTGAGCCACTGGTATAGGGGTATAGGTCTTTGAGTCCAAAGGTCAGACAGCTTGGAGTTCTGATGTCCAAAGTTAGGACAATGTTCCAGCTCCAGAAGAAAGACAGAGGAAATCCCATTTCCTCTGCCTTTTTTTGTTCTATCTAGGCCCCCAGACAACTGGATGGTGCCTGCCTATGTTGAGAGCTGATCTGCACTCTGTCCACAGACTCGCACACCAAATCTCCTCGGGAAACACCCTTCACAGACACACTCGGAAACAACGCTCTTCCAATTTCTAGGCATTCCATAATCCAGTCAGGCTGACACCTAACATTAACCACCACAGCTTATATCACTGTAACTCTACTGCACTGCACTTGAAAGTATCTCCTACTACCAGGCTTAAAAGAAATTTTCTTGGCCAGGCGCAGTGGCTCACGCCTGTAATCCCAGCACTTTGGGAGGCTGTGGTGGGCAGATCACGAGGTCAAGAGATCAAGACCATCCTGGCCAACATGGTGAAACCCCGTCTCTACTAAAAATACAGAAATTAGCTCGGCGTGGCGTGCACCTGTAGTCCCAGCTACTCAGGAGGCTGAGGTGGGAGAATCGCTTGAACCCAGAAGGCAGAGGTTGCAATGAGCCAAGATTGTGCCACTGCACTCTAGCCTGGTGACAGAGACTCTGTCTCAAAAAAAAAAAAAAAAAAAAGAAAGAAATTTTCTTAAGCAGGTATGACCATCAGTGACATCATTTTGTACCAGTTTCTATATAATTCAAATTGATTTTGTAAGCAGTGGAAATTCCTTCCAGATTGACAACTGGTTAATCACAAATTAACCTAAATACCATAGGAAGAAGCTATGAGAGATAATGAATGTAGAAAAACTTCAGCTACTTTGCTAACAAGTGAGTAAATGCCTATTTCAAGAAATACCATGTTAATGCTGGAAGCCTGTATGTATAGTAATCATTTCTCTATCAAAGGAATTATAATTCTCTAATCTGACAGGAAAATAATTTCATGATTGATTTGCTAATCTCAGTTCCTAAGAATTTAGTTATCAATTTAGGACTTATTTGTATCACAAAATCTTGATTAATATTTATATAGGCTGTTTATATCCAATTATTTTTCTCTAACTACATCTTAATATACTAAATGTTGTAAGAACACTAATCTTTAGACTCATTTTGTCATAATAAATTCAACTATACTCAGGGTATTAATGAAATTCTAGTGACTGTAATTTACATTTCAATGACAGGTATAGTCAGCTGCTTGGTCATAGGATTACTATCATCGTTTAATCAAATTAGATGTGAAAAAAATGCCATAACAAAAATATAAACTATTACCAGCATTAAAGTTCTAAAATTCATTTATATTTATTGTACAATTTTACATGCATAAAATTATATGCACAAAAAATTCACTGACATGAATTCTTGGTAAAAATGGCATATTGGCAAATAGTAGATTTCTATACCATAAGGGGCTATCATGTATCATAATATGCTATCATATTTACTTAGTATTTTTCAGCAATACATACACCTAACTGAAATGTACCTGGCCTATGTGGTTTAACTTTCTGACATTAACTCTATAAACCCGTGAACTTAAAAACTACAGCAAAACACTGGAAGGATGTTAAATGAGCTAAAACAACTGAGACCCAGTATCCAAGTTGTTCAACTGGGTCATACATAGTTTTGTTTTTCTTTTTTTTTTTTCAAAGGAACTTGTATAAGGGACTTATTTAAAATAAAAAACAGGCCGGCACGGTGGCTCATGCCTGTAATCCCAGCACTTTAGAAGGCTGAGGCGGTTGGACCACCTGAGGTCAGGAGTTGAAGACCAGCCTGGCCGGCATGGTGAAACTCCATCTCTACCACAAATACAAAAATTAGCCACGGGTAGTGTAATCCCAGCTACTCGAGAGCCTGAGGCAGGATAATTGCTTGAACCCAGAAGGCAGAGGTTGCAGTGAGCCAAGATCACTCCACTGCACTCCAGCCTGGGCGAGACAGCGAGACTCCGTCTCAAAAACTAATAATAAAATAAAATAAAATAAAAACAATGTACCTGAATTAGTATAAGGCCATTACTAATTCAAATTATTTAACTCAAATGACTAAGTGGGGACACACATTTAAGGTGTTCACAAAGCATCAAAAATAATTCTAAATAAATTCAGGTCCATGTCAGTAAAATTAGAGAATACCATTAACTATGAAAAAACTAATTGTGATTAATACACTAATACAATGTCAAGCTTTTAATTTACATTTTACTTATAAATATGTATGTGGGATACAAACACAAAAGCACACTGCTTTCCAAAAATCTGCAGTGAAGGTTCCCATGTAAACATACCAACAAAGAAGAGCAACGAATGGCAGAAAGAGAATCATAAAATATACATAAACCAAGGACTAACATACTGTATAGTATTTATGAATTATATATTTTAAGACAATAACACTTCCTTAAAACATTTTCAAGAAGTCATTCTAATAATTAAGGTTATTATCATAATTTAAATTAACTTTCAATAAAATAAGTCTATCTAAAATCTTGGCATTTAAAATTTTCAGTATTTTAAAGCAAATATATCACCAAATTTATAACTAGATTTGGATTATTTTGATGTTAACACACTTGAACATCACATTAAGTTAAGCTCTACATTAGCAGCATCCTATTTCTCTTAAGCAGTTCCACTTTTCAAAATCCCTAAAAACTCCAGTCATGCACAACTGTCAACCCAGGTTAATAATAGCAATGAACCATATTTATCTGAAACCACAAGACTGTCAGGTGACATACCAAGACGTCTGAATTTAACTCAAATAAAAGGCTCTCCATGCTGCAATGCAAAAAGGCTTAATCCTAGTAATGGAACCATGAGGGACTGGGAGCCTTTAAGAAATCTGTTGCCCATGACAAAATCTTTCTGCAAAAATCTCCATCTATCCAGACCCACCATTTCACAAGTAACATCCTGCTTTTTTGTTTCACTGTAGAGTCTGGGATTTTTACAGAAGCAATCGCAACTGCTTTTCAATTCCTTTATCTCTTCTACTATATGTACATGACTAAGAGAAAATCAATCTAAGTATTCTGTAAAGTAAGTGCTGTCCTGGCAGCTAGTGCAGACCAGGAATGCCAATGTATGTATTTTTTAAGCATGCTTTAACTAAACAAGGTCTGGTCCAGAGTAAGAGTGCTCAGGCAACCATGGCTTAGGACCCAGGTCTTCCAACAATCCATATCTATAAGAAACTGAGGTTCATCTAGTAAACAAGAAAACACAAAATAGTTCCTTTCTCAACTTCTGTATGTCCTAACTCTGCTATTTCAGACAAGGCCACATACACATTATTGGAAGCCATAGCAAGCTTGTATTCTACCCAGCTGACAAGCAAGTTGAAAAGCAGGCCATAATGATGACAGGGCCCAGATTGGTCAGTATGTAAACTGGCTCACTAATCTGAACTCCTGCATTGAGTTCAAGTAGACAAGTCTAGCAGAAAATACTGCCTTTTAATTTATAAACCTCAATAAGACTACCACATTGTAATACATTAAGTAGCTGGTTCATGAAATAGAGACATTTTAGAATGCTTTACAAGCACTGTCTTTCAGTGGGTTTGTATTTTAATATGTATTAGCATGTTCTTTTAGAAAAACCAAGGGATACATCTGCGTATGTATCCCGATAGGACTAATTCAGTAACAGAAATGCCATAATACAATGGGCTATTAATCTATAAGTATCAGACAATATGCTGAGACCAAGAATCATTCCTCACACCCAACATGCCAAAAACAGAAGAATGGGCTCTGAATCAGTCAAATTTAGATTTAAATTCCAACTCTGGCACATACTGATTCACTGTGATTGTAGGGAAGTGCCTTAACTTCTCTAATCCTCAATTACTTGTCTATAAAGTAAGACTACCCCTAAGATTGGTACAGGGATAACGTTTCTCTCTTCAACCCTTAGACTGTGCATCACACACATCAAGATCTCCGAAGTGATTATTACGTGAAGAAAAGCAAGGTTGAAAACTGTATGTATACCATCAGTATAGAGGCAAACAAACGTATCGGTTTGTTTGTATGTGCACCAAACATTTTCAAGAAAAATGAATTAGAAACAATACAAAGACATAAATTCTAACCAGTTAACTCAGAATTAACTATTGAAAGATAAAACCCCAAGGAAAAGAAAATGGAATTGGAGAAAGGGAAGCATTTATGCTTTTTACATTATGATCGTCTGTACCTCTAGTCTGATAATAAAACTTCACATTCATTTCAAGAAGCACTTCTTTGAATCCCCAGGATTGCATATTCTTTGCTCCAAGGAATACAAAATAGCTTAATAACCATCATACTCTTAAGGTAGAACATGAGTTGTTTTTCCACTGAAGGGTTTCAGGATAGGAAAGAACTGGCCAGAGAAAAGCTTGATGCCCACTAGCCTGAAAACCAGCAAAGTGTCATAAAACTAAGAAACAATGGAAGAAAAAGGAAAATGTTCCAAAACAGGAAAACCAGTAGTTGAATTAATTAGAAGTTTATTTCTCTACAGTCAACCTACAAGTCTATTCATCCAGATGCTCAGATAAAAAATCTGCAAGTCCCCTCAATTCACTTACAACAGCTCCCAATTATACTAGTTCTCCTTTTACCTTAAAGAGAAAGATGTTCCTCTCCCTCTCCACGTCTACAGAGTTGATCCATCCCTTCTAGTCTCCTGTTAAATCTTACCTATTTCTTATACCTCTGATTTGTTTCTTTCAGCTATTTATCTTTAAAAAGTTTTATGTTATGTTACTGCCACATTCACCTTCCCTTCTAAACCAAACATGAAAAACAGTCCTAAGCACAGCCTCTTATGTTCCATTCCACCTACACACATTTGACATTATGACCTCCTTGCACTCTACTCCCATCATCTCATACCATTTCCAAGAAATTACCATTTCCTGGCTATCCTTCTGAATTCAGATATATTGGGGTTTGGAGCCCAGGTAGGTGTGTTTCTTAAAACCTTCACACATACAAAGCAATACTACTTTGCAACAAAAATACACTACTGATACATGGAGGAATAACATGCATAGAGGAATGTCAAAGGCATTTATACTAAGTGAAAGAACATGATACAAAAGGCTACTCAATGTACGACATCATTTATAAGACATCCTGGAAAAGGCCAAACTGTAGGGATAAAAATCACATCAGTTCTTGCCAGGGGCTCGATGTGGGGGAGAAGAGAATCACTAAAAGGTACAGGGAACTTTCTGGGGTAATATTCCATATCTCAACTGTAGTGTTGGTTATATGACTATACATTGTCAGACTCATCAAACTGCAAACCTAAAAAAGAATAAATTTTACTGCATGTAAACTATATCTGAATAAAACAAATTCAAACCAAAAAAACTCATTACAGATAACTGTAATGATCTAAAGGTGATTGATCTAAAGAGTAAAATTTCAAAATCTCTCACCCCAATTGCCTACTAAGAAAACTGTTACCTGAATCTCAGCCTACCTCAAACTTACTAAGTACAACTAAATTTCTCTATCTTTTCTACCATGTCTACTCTTCCCTCCTGCATTCCTCACCTTGTTTAACAGCTCTACGTTTTGGCACTACCATGGCCCATGCCCCAGTCTCCCAACAGGGTAGACTGAGGCCACAACTACTTCTCCTTCACATCCCATATTCAGTCAAGCACAGAATCCTCTTCTCCCAGATACGGATCTTTGTTTCCCATCTCTGTGCTACCATCATGACTCTGCCCTCTCTAACCTGTAATAACTGCAACAGTGCTTTACTGTCCTCTGCTTCTAATCTCTTCCCACTCTGTCCCCCATTTTTCTGTCACAACGCCAACTGAGATAACTTCCTAAAACACAAAGCTGATTGTATATCATTGTAAGTTACCAGGTGCCTACTATACACAAAACTCTCCTTATAATCTGAGTCCCAGCATTATCTCAACCTCTCATCTCTTCCCATTCTCTTAAACGTGTATCTTGACTCTCAATAATCATCAAACCTGTCACACCCTTTCCTGATGCTATTCCTGTGAGCATGCCTCAATTCTGAGTACCTCTTCCTTACTTCACCCAACCTGAAAATTCCAACATATACTCAATTTAGAACACAGCTCAATGCTACCTCTTCTAACAGAAGTAATTTCCCATATATACCTCCAAATTATTTATCTAGCTCTATTAATAATCATCTGTTTAATGTTTACTGGACACTGTGAGATTATAAAAATGTAAAGATAAATGAGACAAAATCCCTGCTCAGAGTTCAATTATTATATAACTACCCACTGAAGTGTCAGTCTCACAGCTTAAGCTAAAGCTCCTAGAGCAGGGATTCTTAACGTGCAATATGCTGACCCACGCAGATCTGTGGTTTGGTGTGCCAGTCAACTTGGATGGGGAATGAATTGCAGTTAGAGATTTCCACCAATCTCTAACTACCATTTAGCATTTCCTTCTATTAAAATGCAGGCAACAAACGTCAGAGGTATTGAGGTTCCTGTAACTTTGATCACCAATAGGAATCATAGATAGTTTCATCATTCTACAGCTGATGTAGATACCTAGAAAAATGTGTTTATGCTCATCATTATTCAAAATTACAATACTTATTAGATCCACTGCTAGGTCTTGTTATTTCACGAGTTAATAATATAGTATGTGCTACTACATTAGAAATTTAATATTCTGACAACTATTTCAATATGTTTCCTTTATAATCCTTTATGTATTTCATTTTAAGTGTTTCTAAACATTTTTCTGAGAGGTTTGTGTATAGGTTTTACCAGGCTGCCAAAGGGGTATTTGGCAGGAAAAATGATTAAGAATCATTAATCATTCTTAAATCTCATTCTCTACAGGATCTCATTCTTCTATGAAGGCCCAGTACAGTGGCCGGCATTAAAAAGAGGGAGCAGGGGGAGGAGGTGCCCAACATGTGCTTACCAAACGAATGAAACAATTATGTTTGAAGTCAACTGTTTAAGTCCTTTGCATTTTGAGACAGAGTCTCATTCTGTTAACAAGCTGGAGTGCAGTTACATGATCATAGCTCATAGCAACCCTGAACTCCTGGGCTCAAGTAATTCTCCAGCCTCAGCCTCTGAAGTAGCTGGGACTGCATGTGGGTGCCACCACGTCCAGCTAATTGTTTTATATTTTGTAGAGACAAGGGGTCACACTTTGTTGCCCAGGCTGGTCTTGAACTCTTGGCCTCAATCCATCCTCCCAACTTGGCCTCCCAAATTGCTAAGATTACACGCATGAGCCACTGTGCCTGGCCTCCTTTGCATTTTTAAAACAAAGCCAAAATAGTCTTTATTTTCCAAATAGTGTAAAGGCGGTATATCGGATATAACATCTTATGTTACCTCTAAAAAAGTAACATCAAACAAGTCTTAGATTTTTAAGAGCTCCTTCAGATTAACTTTTGAAAGTCACATATCTATCGTTCATTTCACACCCTCCCATATGTTCTGTAAGATTTTGAAAAATTCATTCACAAAGGTTCTCTGTTATTATAGAAGAGTAATCAGACAAACTAATAAAGGTAACTTCTAGCATAAAATGAAGTCATCCCAATGCTTTGGTCTCCATGTTCAAGGAGGAAAGCAAGGTTAGACAGCTGCTAAAGATCAATAAAAGAATAAACACACAACTAAAATTATCCACTAGTATGATTTTTAAACACTTGCAAATTCTGAGAGCCCTAGAATATTTAGTATATATCTGAAATATTTTAATAAACACAGTCATGGGATTTGAAATTTCTCCCAACAGAAGCTCTTTTCTTGAGAGGAAGGAGTCTGCGAAGCTTCTAAAGTCAGACATATGATACCATAAATGTTTCCTCATGCTCTCTAACAGTAATGGTATCTTCTATTAACTTATAACTTATTAGTAATGTTACAAAGCTTTTATAAATATTATCTAAACAACTCAGTACATTTAGGTGTGCTACATATTGTTTCAGTATTAAGGTATGTAAAAATTGATTTGATCCAAGTAAGTCGCCAGTTTCTCAGAAGTTGTTAGCTTCACAGAAGCATATGCTTAAATAAAAATACTTATGATCAAAGGAGGATTCTAATGCATAGTTAAACTACAGTGGAACATTACTGTTTGTTTAGTATCTAGTTTCCAGTTCCAAACTACTATAAATAAGATATGAGACAGCAAACAAACCTACGTAATACCAACTGGTACTAGAAGACAACAGGGCTTTTTTTGCCCCCTGGCAAACAGTTATTTATTGTGTATGCTATGTTTTCAGAAAGTTGAATAATCTTTCCTCCGAGCTTTTTAAATTAACATGTAAACATTTATCAGTATGCATGTACTGAAAAAAAGTAAAATCCCAAAGCATCTTTTATACACAAATATAACAGTAAGGATAATAAAACAGTTCATTTTAAAATATGTATCAATTATCTAATAATTCCATATTGAATTTATAAAATATATATATATATAAGTATGTATAATTTTTTTTTTTGAGAAGGAGTTTAGCTCTTTCGTCTAGACTGGAGTGAAGTGGCGCAATCTCGGATCACTGCAACCTCCGCCCCCTGGGTTCAAGCAATTCTCCTGCTTCAGCCTCCTGAGTACCCTGGATTATAAGCGTCCGCCACCACATCCGGCTAATTTTTGTATTTTTAGTAGAGATGGGGTTTCACCATGTTAGCCAGGCTGGTTTCGAACTCCTCACCTCAGATGATCCGCCCGCCTCGGCCTCACAAAGTGCTGGAATTAGAGGCAGAAGCCACCTAGCCCAGCCCTGTAGAGTTGTTTTGAGGATTAAATGAATTAATATATCTAAAGTCCTTAAAATTCTGCCTGACACATAAGCAATAAATAAATATTTTGCTATAAGTTACATTCTCTTACCTTTTTATTCTGTTTAATCTGTTTATCTATAGATACACCACATTTTTTATCTACTACAGCACTTCACACATTCCTTCTGATACTTAAATGACTTCAGCGCAATGCAAAATAATGTATGCTATGTTCACATCTTAACTCATGTATTAGGCTGTGAGTTCCTTGGCAGCATATTTGCATCCAGAAAGTTTGACAAAATGCTTTTAAAATGGTAAATTTGTAGAACTGCACTGCTTACTGCAACTATAGCAAAATTGACGTCACTGGTGTACTTCTGCATATTTTACGTGGTAAGGTGTAGTTTTATCTATATCCTCTACATGCATAATCACATTGGGGTTAAACATATAATTCTGACACATGTGCAACACATTTAGGAATGCAATGTGTGTAACTTTGGAACTGTCATATAACATATATTCCAAACACAGAAATGCTGAAGAGAAACTATCAAAGTATTCAGCATCTATCCAGCAAAAGACATATACAAAAATATCCATAGCAGCACTATTCTTAATAGTCAAAAATTAGAAATAACCCTTTGACTGAAAAACAATTCTCCACCAATAGACTGGGTAAATTGCATCTTCGCACAACAAAATACTAAAACAGCAGTAACCGTTACATGTGACAATATGAATAAATCTGAAATACCTTGAAAACAAGCCTAACATAGTAGTATGTGATTACAGTATGATTCCACTGGGCTTGCTTCCACAGTACATATACTAAAATTGGAACATAATTCCATTTACACAGAGTTAAACAGACAAAACTAATTTATACTGTTAGAAGTCAGGATAGTGGTTACCCCAGGCAAAGATGAGGGAGAGTAACTAGAAGGGCAAATGAAGTAGGTTCCAGGACACTAGTAACAGTTCGCTTCTGCATGTGAGTGCTTATCATACAAAGTGGTTCACTTTGAGAAACTGTACTGAGGTGTATATTTATGATCCACGCATTTTTCCGAATACATGTTATACTTCAAAAAATTGTACTTTAGGCCAGGTGCATGGCTCATGTCTATAATCCCAGCACTCTGGGAGGATGAGGTGGGAGGATCGCTTGAGCTGCAGAGTTCAAGACCAGTCAAAGCAACATATCGAGACTCTGTCTCTACTAAAAAAATTGTCTAAGATATATTAGCAGGGCATGGTGGTGCACTATTATTATTCTGAAGCTACTAAATATATATATATGTTATAAAATAAACTAAATATAGTAAGACTGTTAGAAAACAGAAATTTCAACATAAAAGAAATATAACATTTTAAACATTAAAACAAAATTTAAGTTGAATTGGAACTTTAAGAGTTAACTTTTTTTTTTTGAACAAGAGAAATTTTGTATCTCTGTTTTGTCCTCTGAAAACACCTAGAAATAATGATGACCAGTGAAAACGGAGATCTCTAGAATACAGTGTGATCACTAAATGCTGTTCCTACCAAAAGGAACTGGGATCGCTGGGAAAAATGGTCCTGTCGTAAAAACATGCTTGGAATAGCACACTTCGGTAACCGAAAAAAACTACTAAGTTAATGTGAGAAGAAAATAGGTGCCAATCTAAAAGGCTCCCACTGGCCAAAGATGAGTCACAAAAACGTATCATGACTGCAACAGATTGAATCAAATCCTAAAAAAAAAAAAGGGAAATATCAACCAAAAAAAGTTTACTGATCACCTTTGAAAGTTGCTAGAACACTGAATGATTATTTTGAAAATTGGTAAATAAAACATGTATGCTATCTTTACTGAAAAAACTTATTTCAGAAGAAATGCAAACTATCAAATCATTATTTTGTAACCACTAATGATATCATATTGTGGTTCTCAAAGTGTGGTCCCTACACTAACAACATTAGCACTAATTAGAAACTTGCTAGAAATACAAATTCCTGGGGGTGGGGCCCAACATTCTAAGTTTTTACTAGCCCTCCAGGTGATTCTGATGAATGCTAAAATTTGAGCATCACTGAAATAATTATTATTGTAATAAGCATCAGTGGATGCTAAAACCATCAGGTGAATGGTTGATAGGCAACCCTATAATGGAGGGATCAGGATGACACCCCATAAACCTACTGATCCATCTTAGCACCACTAGAAATGGGACAACCAGAGGTTCTGTGCTTTCTGGTGCTTTCTGTTTTTTTGGTTCATGCTTGTAATCCCAACATTTTGGGAGGCCCAGGCTGCAGGACTGCTTGAGCCTGGGAGTTTAAGATTAGCCTGGGCAACAAAGCAAGACCCCCCTCTCAAAAACAAAAACAAAAAAACAACATACCACCACCTATGACATTGTCTTGGGAAACAAACAAACAAAACCTGACTCTGAATCTAATCAAGCCTCTAGACCTAACTCCCAATTTAAAGAAAATAATGTAGAGAGAGGAACAAGGTAAAGTATACTGTCGGGAAGAAATCAGACCCAAATCCAAAATATGGAACATTCTATAGACAAATGAGTATGTGAACCTTGGGATCCTATTTCAAACATCCAACTCTAAAAAGCCATTTCTTGGTGGCTCACACCTGTAATCCCAGCACTTTGGGAGGCCGAGGTGGGTGGATCATGAGGTCAGGAGATTGAGACCATCGGGCTAACACAGTGAAACTCTGTCTCTACTAAAAATACAAAAAAATTAGCCGGTGTGGTGGCGGGCACCTGTAGTCCCAGCTACTGGGGAGGCTGAGGCAGGAGAATGGCGTGAACCCAGGAGGTGGAGTTTGCAGTGAGCCTACATCACACCACTGCACTCCAGCCTGGGCAACAGAGCGAAACTCCGTTTCAAAAAAAAAAAAAAATCATTTCTGAGACAATCAAGGAAAACTCAACATAGATAGAGTATTAAATATCAAAGAATTGGCTGGGCGCGGTGGCTTACGCCTGTAATCCCAGCACTTTGGGATGCCGAGGAGGATGGATCATGAGGTCAGGAAATCGAGACCATCCTGGCTAATACGGTGAAACTCCGTCTCTACTAAAAATACAAAAAAAATTAGCCAGGCGTGTTGGTGGGCGCCTGCAGTCCCAGCGACTCAGGAGGCAGAGGCAGGAGAATGGTGTGAACCCGGGAGACGGAGCTTGCAGTGAGCCGAGATAGCACCACTGCACTCCAGCCTGGGCAACAGAGTGAGACTCCATCTCAAAAAAAAAAAAAAAAAAAAAATCAGAGTCATTGCTCATTTTTAGATCTATTAGTAATTGTTTCAAGATTCATATTCAAGGATGTATACATGAAATCATAGGATGTGGTTGGGCACAGAGGCTTACGCTTGTAATCCCAGCACTTTGGGAGTCCAAGGCGGGTGGATCAGAAGGTCAGGAGATTGAGACCATCCTGGCCAACATGGTGAAATCCCGTCTCTAGTTAAAAAAAAAAAAAAAAATGCAAAAATTAGCCAGGCATGGCAGCGTGCACCTGTAGTCCCAGCTACTCAGGTGGCTGAGGCAGAAGAATCGCTTGAACCCAGGAGGCTGAGGTTGCAGTGAGTCGAGATCGCACCACTGCACTCCAGCCTAGGCAACAGAATGAGACTCTGTCTCAAAAAAAAAAAAGAAAAAGAAATGATAGGATGTCTACAATATGTTTTAAAATACAGTAACAACCAAAAAAAAAAACAGTAATAGTATTAATATTTAAAATAAGGTGGGGGAAAAATGAAACAAAAAAACAAAAACGTTGATAAATGTGAAATCTGGGTAATGGTAGATGTTAGAGCATGCTCTTTACATTTTTGTTAGAAATTTTTCGTAATGAAAAGCTTTAAGGATGGGTGCAGTGGCTCACGTGTATAATCCCAGTACTTTGGGAGGCTGAGGTGAGTGGATCCCCTGAGCCCAGCAGTTTTGAGACCAGCCTGGGCAATATGGTGAAACGCTGTCTCTAGCAAAAAAAACAGTAATAATAATAATAAAAGCTTTAAAAATTTTCAGGAAATCCATGTAAGCAAGGGACACTGACACATTCAAATCCCACTAAAATGACAGTAAATGAAATATATGTATGTATAAGACAAAGAAACTACGACAGGAAAATATCAAATGTAGAGACTTCAATAAATAGTTTAAACATGAAAACTAGCAAATCTAGCAAATGAATTTTCAAAAACACAAGCAACTATATCCTAAATATCTACATATGGTACTGTCAATGAGCAACCAAAGGATTCATCTCAGAACCCAGAGAAGCAAAGTCCCTGGAAGTATAAGATACCTTCAAGGATGGAGGAAAAAGGCACAGAACAAAAGTCTATGTAGGCATCTCATTTTATTGAGCTCTGCTTTATTGTACTTTTTAGATTATCACTGTTTTTTTTTGGTTTTTTTTTTTTGTCTTTTTTTTTACAAATTGAAGGTTTTTGGCAACTCTGTGTTGGTTCCATTTTCCAACAGAACATGCCACTTTTTGTCTCTGTGTCACATGTTGGTAATTCTAAAAAGATTTCAAACTTTTTCATTATTATTTTACCTATTATGGTGATCTGTGATCAGTGATCTTTGATGTTACTATTGTAATTGTTTTTGAGGCACCAGGAACTGCGCCCATATAAGACAGCAAACTTAATTGGTAAATGTTGTGTGCGTTCTGACTGCTCCATCAACCGTTTCCCATCTCTCCCCTTTTTCTGGAGCCTCCCGATTCTGAGACGCACCATATGGAAATTAGGCCAATTAATAACCCCACAATGGCCTCTAAGTGTTCCAGTGAAAGAAAGAGTTACACATCTGTCACTGTAAATCAAAAGCTAGAAATGATAAAGCGTAGTGAGGAAGGCTGAGACAGGCCAAAAGACAGGCCTCTTGCACCAGTTAGCCATGTTGTGAATGCAAAGTAAAAGTTTTTAAAGGAAATCAGAAGTGCTACTCCAGTGAATAAAAAAATGGTAAGAAAGTGAAACAGCCTTATTGCTGATAGGGAGAAAATCTGAATGGTCTGGATGGAAGATCAAACCAGCCACAATAGTTCCTTAAGCCAAAGCCTAATCCAGAGCAAGGCCCTAACTCTCTCAACTCTATGAAGTCTGAGAGAGGTAAGAAGTTTGAAAGGAGCATAGGTTAGTTCGTGAGGTTTAAGGAAAGAAGCCGTCTCCATCAGCATAAAATTACAAGGTAAAAAAGCAAATTACCCAGAAGATCTAGCTAAGATAACTGATGACAGTGGCTACACTAACTAACAGATTATCAGTGTAGACAAAACAGCCTATTTATCTCAGAAGAAGATGCCATCTAGGATTTCCATAGCCAGACAGGAGAAATCAATGCCTGGCTTCCAAGCTTTAAGGGACAGGCTGACTCTCTTGTTAGGGGCTAATGCAGCTAGTGACTTTAGGTTGAAGCCAAAGCTCATCTGCCATTCTGGAAATCCTAGAGCCCTTAAGAATGATGCTAAATTTACTTTGCCTATTCTCTATAGATGAACAACAAAGTCTGGATGACAGCACATCTACTGACAGCATAGTTTACCAAATATTTTAAGCCCACTGTTGAGACCTACTGCTCAGAAAAAAAGATTCCTTTCAAAATATTACTACTCATTGACAATGCATCTTGTCACCAAAGAGCTCCAATGGTGATGTACAAGGAGATTAACGTTGTTATCATGCCTGCTAACACAACATCCATTCTGCAGCCTATGGATCAAAGGGTAATTCTGACTTTGAAGTCTTACTAATTAAGAAATACATTTTAGGAAAAAGAAAAAAAGAAATACATTTTAGGGCCAGGTGTGGTGGCTCATGACTGTAAATCCCAACACTTTGGGAGGCCAAGGTGGGAAGACTGCTTGAGGCCAGGAGTTCAAGACCAGCCTCCACAACATAGCAAGACTCTCTCTACATAAATCAAAAAAAAAATTAGCCAGGCATGGTGGCAAACACCTATAGTACTAGATACTTGGAAAGTTGAGGTGGGAGGATCACTTAAGCCCAGGAGTTCAAGGCTGCAATAAGCTAGGATCACACCATGGCATTCCAATCTAGGCGACATAGGAAGACTCTGTCTCTTAAAAAAATAAAAATAAAAAGAAGGAAAAGAAATATATTCTGTAAGGCTACAGCTGCCACAAATAAGTGATTCTTCTGATACATCTGGCAAAATAAAATTGAAAACCTTCTGGAGGCCTGACACTGTGGCTCACACCTGTAATCCCAGTACTTTGGGAGGCTGAGACGGGAGGATCACTTGAGCCCAGGAGTTTGAGACCAACCTTGGCAACACAGTGAAACCTCGACCCTACCAAAAAAAAAACTACACATGCACAAAAATTGGCCGGGTGTGGCAGTACCTGTAGTCTCAGTTACTCAGGAGGCTGAGATGGGAGGCTTGAGCCTGCGAGGCAGACGTTGCAGTGAGCCAAAATCATGCCACAGCACTCCAACCTGAACAACAGAGCTAGACGCTGTCTCAATGAAGAAAGAAAAAGAAGGGAGGGAGGGAGGCAGGCAGGCAGGCTGGCTGGCTTATGGAAAGGATTCATCATTCCAGATGCCATTTAAAAATATTCATGATTCATGGGAAGGGGTCAAAATACCAATATTAATAGGAGTTTGGAAGAAAGTCAACCATCATGAATGACTTTGAGGGGTTCAACACTGCAGTGAAGGAAGTAACTGCAGATGTGATGGAAATAGCAAGAGAATTAGAATTAGAAGTGGAGGCTAGGCCAGGTGCAGTGGTTTCACCATGTTGGCCAGGCTGGTCTTGAACTCCTGACCTCAAGTGATCCGTCCGCCTCAGCCTCCCAATGTGCTGGGATTACAGGGGTGAGCCTCCGCACCTGGCCTGTTTCTTATTTCTAAAGTAAGGTTAGGTACACATTTTATTTTTAAGACATAATGCTACTACACACTTAACAGACTACAGTGTAGTGTAAATGTAACTTTTATATGCACTAGGAAACAAAAAAATTTGTGCAGCTTACTTTTTGGCAATATTTACTGGCCTAGAATTGAACATGCAATATCACCTATGTATGCTTATACACTGTGAAGTTCCTTTTCCTAGCCCCATCCTTTACACAGAACAGAGGTGTATTCTCTTCAGAAACTGTCAAAGAAATACCAGACTCATGGTCATTAGGACTTCAGAGAAAGAGGTTGAGAAACAGATCTGAAAACAGAGAATTATGAAAAGGAATTAAGAATGAGCTCTTGGAAACTAAAAACATGATAACTGACATAAAAATAGACACTTTACCCCCCCAAAAATGAAATCTCCTAGAAATGGAATAGAAAGCTAAGTCAGAAATTAGGAGAGGAAAAAAAAAAAAAAAAAAAAAAAAACAAGAAATTTGAAAGATCAATACAGGAGACATGTAAGAAAATCCCCAGAACTAAAATGTCTCCAGATTAAAAGCCCCATCAAATATCAGCAAATGAATTAAAAAACAAAAATAAACAAAATCATGAGGTACATCACTGAAATTTCAGAATGAAGATAAAGAGAAAAATCAAGAAAACCCCCAAAAAGCTTCTTGGGGTCAGTTGTGGCTTTTGACTTCTCAGCTGCAATACTGGAATCTCAAGACAATAGGACAATGCCTTCAAATTACTGACTTAAAATGAATCTCAATCTAGAATTGTGTACTTAGCAGACTGCCAACCAAGCATAAAGATAGAACTGAGACATTTTCAGACTTGCAGTCTCAAAAATTTATCTCCCACCCATTCACTCCTGGATTGGTATGGTCCACTGAAACACAGGAATAATCCAAAGAGGAAGAAGCCATGGAAGCCAGTCAATGGGTAATCTGGCCCCAACAAAAAAAAGAAGAAGAAGAAGAAGAAACAAAAAGGAAGAAGGAGGGAGGCGGGAGGAAGGAGGAGGAGGAAGAAGAAAAGAAGAAGGAGGAAGGAGGAGGAGGAAGGAGGGAGGAGAAAGGAGGGAGGGAGGAGGAAGGAGGGAGGAGGAAGGAGGGAGGAGGAAGGAGGGAGGAGGAAGGGAGGAGGAAGAAGGGAGGAGGAGGAAGAAGAGAAGGAAGGAGGAAGGAGGAGGAGGAAGGAGGAGGAAGGAGGGAGGAGGGAGAAGGGAGGAAGACGAAGGGAGGAGGAAGAAGAAGGAAGAAGGAAGAAGAAGCAGAAGAAGAAGAAGCAGAAGAAGCAGCAGCAGAAGCAGCAGCAGCAGTAGCAACAACAAAAGGGCAGAGTAATTCCTGAGACAAAGACAAAGGAAGCCTCCTGACAACACTAGGGAGCATACCTACAGGGCCAGCAGTCCAGACTGGAGCCAGAGAAGGCGGAAGGTTCCAAAAAATGACATATCCAGGAGGAAACAATATGAATTGATCAATTATCTGTCAGATAATTTACTAAAAGATAAATTCTTTTTAGAGGTTTTATGGAGCTGTTCAAGGATATAGAAATACTAACGATTTCAAAGAAAACAAAACATACAAAAATTCAGCAATTACCTTCAAGAAAAAGGAAAGAAAACATAAAATACATTTAGCTCATCAGTGAACAGACATTTACAATACAACAATATAATTAATTTTGATCATTTAACCAAAAATTCTAATACTGAAAGAATGAAGAAGGGTATATATGTATGTGTTAAAGACCTAAATCTTTAATTATCAGGAAATAATGAATAAATCAATAATAAACTATATATTCAATTTGTTTGAAACTATAAAAGAAGGCCGGGTGCACTGGCTCACACCCGTAATTTCAGCACTTTGGGAGGCCAAGATGGGAGGACTGTTTGAGCCCAGGAGTTCAAGACCAACCTGGGCAACAAAGTAAGACCCCCATCTTTACAAAAAATAAAAATTAGCTGGGCATGGTAGCTCTTGCCTGTGGTCTCAGCTACTTGGGAGGCTGGGATGGGAAGATCACTTGAGCCCGCAAGATTGAAGCTGCACTGAGCCATGACCATGCCACTGCACTCCAGCCTGGGTGACAAAGTGAGACGGTCTCTCAAAAAAATAATAATAATAATTAAAATATTAAAGTAAATACTCAAAAAAAACAGCAAAGTAATTGAAAAAGCAGTTTGCCTCTAAGATAAGGACAGGGTTTGAGGCACAGTGGGACAAGGAACTACTATCATAAGTAAATTTCTGCTATAATGCTGTTGGGCAGGGCAAAATTCAACACATAATATTTTGAGTCAGATTTTAACAAGTAGGCCGGGCATGGTAGCTCACACCTGTAATCCCAGCACTCTGGTAGGTTGAAGCAGGTGGACTGCTTGAGGTCAGGAGTTCCAAGACCAGCCTGCCCAACATGGTGAAACTCCATCACTACTAAAAATACAAAAATTGGCCGGGTGTGGTGGCAGGCGCCTATAATCCCAAGCTACTCAGGAGGCTGAGGCAGGAGAATCACTTGAACCTGGGAGGCAAGGTTGCAGTGAGCCAAGATTGCGACACTGCACTCCAGCGTGGGCAACAGAGACACTGTATCAAAAAAAAAAAAAAATTAACAAGTAATGAGCTTCGCCATCTAGCCAGTCAAGAGTTCCATGACTGGAACTGATAGTGTCACAGCTGGTACCTTAACATGTGGCTTTACTATGTAACCTTTAAAAAATGTTCAGGCATTTCGTTAATAAAAATTTTAAATATCAGTCGGTTGCAGTGGCATACACTTGTAGTCCCAGCTACTTCGGAGGCTGAGACAAGAAGATCGCTTGAGCCAGGGGTTCAAGCCCAGCCTAGGCAACAAACTGAGACATTGTTTTTTCAAAAAGATTTATTTTTTAATATTTAAATTATTCACAAATAATGTCTATTATTTACAAATATGCAGTTTGTATTTTATATTCTAAAGTAACTAGAAATTAATCAAAATTAATACAAAATTCATATTTATGGGAGTCATAACCAATTCCAAAACTTATTCTGGAAACTTATTCTGGAAAATGAGGCCACCCTTGCAATGTTTAAAAAAATCAAAATAAATAAAATCTTCCTTTAAATTGACAAACAATGATGTCAAAGAAAAATCTGCTTAAATTGCTCATTGAATGAATAACTTTAGGCAAGCAACTCAAAACAGAAGCATCTTTGTTAAATGAATTAGAACTTTTTCAGTTCAGTGACTATTTTTATTCATTTGTTCATTCATCAAATATTTATTGAATGCATTCTTTGAGTTGGACACCAGAAGTACAGCACTAAGTTAGACAAAGGCTGTGCCCTTGCAGAACTTACAATCTAGTGAAGTATTAATATAGATATATTAAAATGCAATTAAAACACAAGCAAATATCTGCCACAATGAAGAAATACAGGAAAAACGTGGGTTCTATTGGACCTGTAAAATATGTCACATCCAAAGTATTCCAAGTAGTTTGCAAACACACGAAACAGATTATTCTCAAGAAACATTAAATGGTCCTAATTAGAGCCCACAACTAGAGGACAAACTAAAATGACTGGGAAGGAGAAACTGGGGGATTAGAGTGCTGTAGTTTGAATGTGTCCCCCAAAGTTCACATGTCAGAAACTGAATCCTCAATGCAACAATTCTGAGAGGTGAGACTATTAAGCAGTATTAGGTCATGAGGGCTCTGCCCTCAGGAATGAATTAAGATCATTATCTCGAAAGTAGGTTTGTTGTAAAAGTGAGTTCAGCCCCCTCTTGCTCTCTCCTGTACTCTCTCTTGCCCATGTAATGCCTTTTTCCACAGGATGATGCAGTAAGACAGTCCTCACCAGCTGCCAGCAAGCACCACGCTCTTGGACTTTCTAGCCTCCAGAACTATGAGCCTAATAAATTTCTTTTCTTTATACATTACTCAGTCTGTGGGTATTCTGTTATAACAGCACATACTGAACTAAAGCAGGGGATGTGGGAAGAAATTCTAACATCTGAGTACCTACTATGCCATTTAATCCTCAAAACAACTATCAGAAGGTAGGTATAATAAATACTAAGACTATCTCTTCAGTATCTACTTCCCCCTCTTCAACCAGCATTTTGTGGGAGACTGACCTCACTACTAGCTCCAGATGTACTACCACAATCAGAGCAACTCCACTCCCCTTGCCACAGTAACCAAAATAGGTAGTCTATGCCTAAGCCAATCAGGTCATGATGACCATGAATAAGTTCAATGGTGATATAAACAGTACCGAGTTTAGGACTTTTGCTGAAAATCTTGGAGTACAGAGTCTTGTCTCCTAGGTAGAGTGGTATGAGATAACAGAGCAAGAAGCACTGCTTCTAGCATTACCTAATGACAAAAGAGAATGAAGCCTGAGGACTCAGCAATTAAGTGTGAGAATGCCAGTTTGAAAACCAAGTGGTCTGATTTCAGAACTAAGAGATGCAAGCACACACACAGACACCCTGCAGTACTGGGGCATGGATCTGAACTCATCAAGTCGATCACACTAGCTACAACTCTATAAAAGGCTGATAAGCCAAACTGAGGACTTTGAACTTTGTTAAGAACAAAGTCTCTAGAACTTAAACATCTAAGTTCAAATCTTAATTTTGTCACTTAGTAATCATGTGACATGGGGCAAGATACTTAATTTCTCTGTGCCTGTTTCCTCATCAATGAAACAGGGATAATCAGAACTCTTTATAAAGCTACTGTGAGATTTAAATGAGTTAATAGGTGTAAAGCACATAAAACAGTGAGCAGTGCAGATCAATCTATTAAGCAATAAGGAGCCAAGATTTCTGAGTGTTTTGATTAGAATTATGACCTAGGAAAATCAATTCAGAAGAACAGTGTGGGGCCAGGTGCAGCAGCTCACACCTATAATCCCAACACTTTGAGAGGCCAAGGTGGGACCACTGCTTGAGGTGAAGAGTTTGAGGCTGCAGTGAGCTAGGATTGCGCCACTGAACTCCAACTCAAGACTGGGTGACACAGTGAGACCCTGTCTCCCTGCTGAGAAAAGAAGTAGTATGGTGTGGAGGGGAAAAGTGGGAAAGTAACAGCAATGTTTTAAGAAAGGCATCAACGGTTTGTATAAGGTGATGACAGTGGAAAATAAAAGCATACTGAAGAATGTGAATCAACAGGACTTAACAAATGAGCAAATGTGGCAATCAAAGACTAGGAGGAATAAACAATGATCTCTGATTTTCAACTTGGTAGACTAAGAATGGTGGTCCCAGAAACAGAAACAAAATCAGGAGAGGGTAGATTAGGACTCCTTTAAAATAAAAGAGGTTATCTTGTGTTTTACATGGGAAGTTATTTTAAGCAAGTTTAAAATCAATAGGATTTAAGATAATTATTACATTAGTAAGAAGTGAGATCCAAGGCTGGGTGCAATAGCTCACGCCTGTAATCCCAGCACTTTGGGAGGCCAAGAACGGCGGATTACCTGAGGTCAGGAGTTCGAGCCCAGCCTGGCCAACATGGTGAAACCCCCATCTCTACTAAAAATACAAAAATTAAAATAAATAAATAAATAAATACAAATACAAAAATTTTCCGGTGTGGTAGCACGTGCCTGTAATCCCAGCTACTTGGGAGGCTGAGGCACAAGAATTGCTTGAACCCGGGAGGCAGAGGTTGCAGTGAGCCGGGATTGTGCTACTGCACCTAGGTGACAGACTCTGTCTCAAAAAAAAAAAAAAAGAAAGAAATGATATCCAAGTTTCATAAACGACATTTTAAAGCTGTATTTTTCTCTTTTTTTTCAATAAACCTAGTTTAAAAAACAAATCTAATTCCACTACTTAGGGATGAAAAAGCAGATCAAATTAACAACCAAAATTATAATATTTGCACTTCTTACTATGAAATTAAACTACCATATGATCCAGCAATCTATTGAATATATATCCACAAGAAAGAAAATTAGTATGTCGAAAAAAATATCTGCACACTCATATTTACTGCAGCAGTAGTTACACTAGCCAAGATATGCAATCAACGTAAGTGTCCATCAACAGATGAATGGATAAAGAAAATGTCGTATATATATATAATGGAATATTATTCAGTCATTAAAAAGAATAAAATTCTGTTATCTGAGGCAATACGGATGAGCCTGGAGGACATGGTGCTAACGAAATTAGTCAGACACAGAAAGACAAATACCACATGTCCTCATTCACATGTAGAAACTAAAAAAGTTGATCTCATAGAAGTAGAGTAGAATAGTGGTTACAAGAGGCTGGGAAGTGTATCCAATCAATTAAAAATACATATATTTAAAATAAATTAAGTAAAATAAAAATTCTTTTGGTTATGACAAATTTTTTTAAATCCCATTTAAAAAACAAAACTTCTGAAAAATGATTCTTAAAAGTGTTGGTAATATTATGAAGCTAGCTTTTAAGAACTTCAGAAGCTCAAAATGTGACATAAAATCAGAATGCTGAAAGTGAAAAAATAACTCAGCACTACAGATTATTTCTCCTATAGAAATAATAAATAGAAAGTTAAGTAGTGGGGCCATTTCCTCACATTTACTCCACATCTATCTCACTTTTCCCCCCAAACATTTATCCTCCCTACCAAAAAACCATCAAGGTCACCAATTACCTCCATCTTGACGAATGGACACTTTTCTGTTTCTCATCTCACAAGACCTGTCAGCAACCAGTATACAAACAATTTATCACTCAATCATTTTTTAAACACTTCCTTGTCTTGGCTTCCCTAACACCACAGATCCCTGGCTTTTCCCTATCTATCTTCTTTGTATATCTTCCTCTCTCAGATCTGTGTATTTTCACACATCCTCAGGGCAAAGCCCTCAGTCCTTTCCCCTTCTCTATCTATACCCTTTTCCTAGATGATCTCATCCATTCTGTAGTTTCAATAATAACCATACACACAAACTCGTATCTCCAATCCCAGTCTCTACTGTGAACTCCAGATTGACTTTAACTGTCATCTCTACGTGTCATATCTCAATGGCAATTAAAACTAGACCAAATATCCAAAACAGAACTTTTGACCTTCTCCCTCTGCCCTTAAAATTGTTACTTTATTTATTCATTCTACAAATATTTCCTCAGCATACGCTCAGGCAGTGTTGTCCACTGGCACAACAATGTGAACTTGGGGGAGACAGATTATAATAAAATATTAAAAGAGCTATAATGGATATAAAGTGTGTGTTCCGACAGAAAATGGGGAGAAGGTGGCTATTTTTGATAGCATGTTTAAGATCAGCCTCTATACCAGCCTGGCAATATGGCAAAACCCCGTGTCTACAAAAAATACAAAATTAGCCAGGCATGATGGCCCACACCTTGTAGTCCCAGCAGCTACTCGGGAGGCTAAGGTGGGGAGATCACTTAAGCCCAGGAGGTAGAGGTTGCAATGAGCCAAGATCGCACCTTCCCTCCAGCCTGGGCGACAGAGCAAGAACCTGTCTCAAAGAAAAAAGGCATCTACTTAGTTGCTCCAGTCAAAAACCTAGGCATCTATTCCCCACACACAATCCATTAGGCGAATTTACAGAGTTCTGACTACAAAATAAATCTTGATGCTTAACACTGAAGAGAGGGCTCAAATAAGCAAAGAGAGACGTGGACAATGACAACTGTGACAGATGTCACAGAAGGACATGCAATAAGCTATGAAACAAAGTTACAGTCAGACCTACTCTAGTCTGGAAGAAATCAGAAAAGGCTTCCTGGAGCAAGGAGTAATTAGAATAAGCCCAGATGATCACTACAAAAAGCCAAACAAAAAGGTATAAGGGACTATGTCAAGAATAGGGAGCAGTACAGCTTGGCATATCCCAGAATCAAAATAAATCCAAGGTGATAAAATCTTAGAAGGAGGAGTGTAGATTAAGACACAGGCCAGAAGAAAGCAAGAAGTTAACAAAGATTAATGAGGTCATGTCAAAAAGAAACAAAAGCCAACCTAAAAAGGCTTCCATTGGCCAAATATGAGACAATTTGACAGGAGTGAATTAAAACACACTAAAATCCAACAGCTCATGATAATCTTTTAAGATGATAATTACAACAAAAAACCTTCAGTGAGCAACTCATTACCAATTACTTTGGAAAATCACAAAGGGAAATCATCTTTTATGCTCCCTTTTCTGTAGCAAGGAGTAACCAAATAGTTGATAAAAGTTATTCCAGCAAATAAATGCACAAAAAATTAGAGAATCAGGGTATCACCATTTTGCAAAATATACAGTTTGCAAAATAACAAAATAATGAATTCAGGCAATCATCAACAAAGAATGCTAAAATCATTAGTTAAAGGGGATATTATGTAATAGAAGAATAAGGCTGATACCACCTGAAACCACTACAAGTGAGGCAACCAGGTATGTAACTTTGATGAAGAGGAAGTACACAACATCTACAAAATAATTTTATTGAAAAAAAAGGGAACCTAAATATGATAAAATATCTAAATCTAACTTCAAACTTTCAGGAAAGACAAGAAATAGAGGAATAGGTTATAGCAAACTTACAGCAAACCTGAGCATCAGAATTGCCTGGAGGGGGCTTTCTAAACCACATATTGCTGGGAAACCATACGACTGCAAAAGCCAAACACAGAATGTGGGAAATTTCACATTTAAGGGGGGGAGGGCTGTTATAGAATAAAACTTACTTAAGCTGCCTAACTGCAAATGCAACAATATACAGACTCTTAAGACTGATTCAAACAAACTTACCATAAAAAGACATATTGAGATAACAGAAAATTGGAATATGGACTAAGAATGGCTTTTATTAAATAATTTCTGTTAATTCTATTAACAATAATACTATAGTGGCTTTTTTAAAAATGTCATTTGGACAGAAAAAAAAAAGGCTAGCGAATTGGCAAAAGCCACACTATGCAGAATAGGCAAAAGACATTCTTTAACAAGTCTGGGCCCAAACTAAGTGGTTTTTACACAAGACTGATATCGTAACAGTAACAACTACTTCTGGTTCCTGAAAGCCATGTGCTAAGCACCACATTAAGTTCTTTACATGACTTATCTCTGAATCCTTAAAATAAAACTTATGAAGATATTAAATTCTATACATCCTTTTGTCTCATTTTGTCTGCTGTTCATGATCACAACTGGCAGTTTTTTTTTTCTTTTTGTTTTTTTCTTTTTGAGATGGAGTTTCATTCTTGTTACCCAGGCTGGAGTGCAACGGCGTGATCTCAGCTCACTGCAACCTCCGCCTCCCAGGTTCAAGCAATTCTCCTGCCTCAGCCTCCTGAGTAGCTGGGATTACAGGCACCCGCCACCACGCCCAGCTGATTTTTGTATTTTTAGTAGAGACAGGGTTTCACCACATTGGCCAGGCTGGTCTCGAACTCCTGACCTCAGGTGATCCACCTGCCTCGGCCTCCCAAAGTGCTGGGATTACAGGCGTGAGCCACCATGCCCAGTCACAATGGCACTTTTTAAAATGTATGACATATTGAGGGTAGTTTGGAAAAAGGCAAGAGGGATCACAGAAAGACCAATGAAAAGGCTGAGTACATTAAGAATCCCTGATATACAGAATCAGAATAAATGTTCATATATTTGGAATACAGGATGAGCATTTCTAATCCAAAATTATTTTGATCACTGACAAGACACCACAGTGGAAAACTTCACACCTGACTTCATGTGAGGAGTCAAAATGCAGTCGACACTTTGTGCACAAAAATCATTAAAAAGTATCATATAAATTATGTGCTATGTGTATGAGGTATATATTCAGACTTAGGTCCCACCTCTGAAAAACACATTATGTATACGCAAGTATTCAAAAATCTGAAAAATTCCACAATCCAAAACACTTCTAGTCCCAGGCATTTCAGGTAAAGGACACTCAACCTGTGTAACAAAAATCCAGGTATTATTTAACCAAACATTAGTTATGTCCTACAAACATTTCACTTCAAAACCAACCTTCCTTGCCAAAGTAGTTTTCAGGAATTTTATTTAAAACAATCTTTTTTTTGACAAAGGATTTCACTCTGTCACCCAGGCTAGGGTGCAGTGGCGCAATCATGGCTCATCACTGCAGCCTTAACCTCCCAGGCTAGGCAACCTCCCACCTCAGCATTCTGAGTAGCTAGGACTACAGGCACACGCTGCCACACCTGGCTAATTTTTTGTAATTTTTGTAGAAACAGGGGTTTTGCCATGTTGCCCTGGCTGGTCTTGAACTCCTGGGCTCAAGCACTCCTCCCACCATGGCCTCCCAAAGTGCTGGAATTACAAGTATAAGCCACAACACCCAGCCCAAAACAAGAATTTCTATATGTATTATAGTTATTGGGTTTATATTTCTTACTTCCACTGGAAGAAAATGGAGAAAACATAAAGCAATATCTTCTCCTATAAAGTGCCTTTTTTCCCAAATTCTTTAAATGGAGAAAACACATTACTGTCTCAATTCTCTAAACGACTGAAAAAAATACCCTCCCCATAATATTTTTCAAACTCATCTCCAGTTCAAGAATCTTAGATAAGCACATAGAAATCTATATGGTAAGAGACCTTAGAGTGAAGACAAGGGAAGTGGGTATTCCCTGGCCATCTCTGCCAATGGGGTAACCACAGAAGACAATACAGAAAGGTTCCTAAAGCTTCTTTATCAGAAGTCTCTCCTATTCTAGAGCCCTACTGTAGCTTACAATTACTGGGCTTTGTATACTGGTTACTCTAGGAACCTCCTCTTAGGAACTGAGCTACAGTTAGTTGCCAATGGCTAACTACACCCAAGCCTGATTTAACAACTTAGGCGTTAGGCTGACTACAACAAAACAAAACACCCAAAAAAGGATTCCAACAAGGAAAGCATGGTATACTAGAATGAAAACTAAATGTCTACTCAAAAACCTGGGTTACATAAAAAGATGCTGAATATGATCTTTGGGAAACGCAAATTAAAACCACAAGATACCACTAGAATGGCTATAATCAAAAGAATAAAAAAACTATTAAGACAGTAAATTTCAGCCAGGCATGGTGACCCATGCCTGTAATTACAGCACTTTGGGAGGCCAAGGTGGGAGGATATTTAGGAGGCTACTCAGGAGGCTGAGGTGGGAGGATCACTTGAGCCCAGGAGGCCAAGGCTGCAATGAGCCTTGATTGTATCATGGCACTGTAGCCTGAGCAACAAGTGAGACCCTATCTCAAAAAAAAAAAAAAAGTAAATTTTATATGGTTTTTACAATAAAAATTTTTAATTAAAAAATGTTATCAATATTGAAGATATTGTGAAGAAACTGTAATCTTCATGCATTGCTACTGAGAACACAAAATGTAAAACTATTTTGGAAAAGTTTGACAATTTTTTATGTTAAACACAACACTTAGCATATGACTCTGCAACTCTACTCCTAGGTATCTACCCAAAAGAAATGAAAACATATGTCCACATAAAGACTTACACACAAACATTAACAGCAGCATTATTTATAATAGCCCAAATCTGGAAAAAAAAAACCAAACCAAATGTCCTCCAACTAGTGAGTGAATAAACAAATCATGGTATAGCCATACAATGGAATACCATTCAGTGATAAAATCGAATGAACTAGCTGGGTGTGGTGGCTCATCCCTGTAAGCCCAGAACTCTGGGAGGCCAAGGTGAGAGGATCCCTTGAGCCCAGGAGGTTGACGGTGCTTTAGGCGGGGTTGCGCCACCACACTCCAGCCTGTTGACAGAGTGAGACCCTGTCTCAAAAAAAAAAAAAAAGAAAAAAAGAAAAGGAACTAATAAATGCAACAAACAAGCCAGACACAAGACTATGACAGAAAGTATCAGTGACTGCCCTGGGTGGGGAGGGATTAGGCTGCAACAGAGCATGAGGGTACTTTTTGGGTAATGAAAGTGTTCTAAAACTTCATAGGGGTGGGGGGTATACAACTGTATACAATGTATGCTTAAAATGTATTATACTTTATTGTGTACAAATTATAGCTCAATGAAATAGTTTTAAAAACCCTGGGTTGATTAGATCTGTAAGTTATTAGCTATGTGACATTAACCAGAATTTTTTTTCCTTCAGATATGCCTATTCTGTTTCATCAGTTTTCATTTCTCACAATCACACGTTTTATTTTTAAAGTGAGCGATTCTATAATGTACTGCAGTTATTGGGCTTACAGATAATTCTTACTTCCACTGGCAGAAATATATAGTTATCTGCACTGCTACTTGCTCTATCTCGTCAGATTGTTGTGGAACATCAAATAAGATAACTAATGAGAAAGTTCTTTGGTAACTGTAAAATAGTATTACGCAACTATATAGCAGACTTTACATTTTTGAAAAACAGACGTGAAAATGTTTTTTCATAGGAGCGACTTGAGACCCTTGTAAACCTAG
This sequence comes from Rhinopithecus roxellana, assembly GCF_007565055.1. Classification (NCBI taxonomy): domain Eukaryota; kingdom Metazoa; phylum Chordata; class Mammalia; order Primates; family Cercopithecidae; genus Rhinopithecus; species Rhinopithecus roxellana. Next base: position 115,640,945 of record NC_044551.1, on the reverse strand, counting down.
GTACCCAAAGTCAATCTTTGCCCAGAAATAGAAAGCAGTTGTCTATTCAAATGCCACCTTTTAAATATCCTATCCAAACCTGTTTCCTACTGTCGCTTGAGTTAGCAGATGGCTGAATGTAGTATTATCTAAGCTGCACTTTCTTTTTTTAAAGGAAAAACACTAAAGAAATGTTTAAAGAGAGACAGATGAGCATGACACATTTATTTTTCAGGGGAAAAGACAGATACGTAGAAAAATGTCTTCAATTCCATATGCATTTACTGAATGTTTCCTGATGAGATCTGCATTAGCAAGAGAGAGTGAATAATTTTAAGAATAGCAAAATTTCTTAAACCAGTGTGGCACAATCATTTCAACTTTGCCTGTTCCAAAATTTGACAGATTCTTTTTTTGTTGTTTCTACTACTGTTGTACAACTGGGCTCTTTGCTATCCTACCAAGTTTGTGTGGTATTTGACATTTAGCCTAGTTATATTTGCAAGTTTCCACACTGCAATACTTACAAAGGCTGTTTGGACATAATCTCCTCAGGTGCCGTTTAACGACTAAATTTTACCTTGAATTCAGGTTTATATCAAATCTTACAATTCTGAAAAGTTACTCTGCCAGCAACAGGTACTACAACGAAAAATTAACAAAGCCTGTAACACCACAAAATGCTCTGCTAACATTTTCAATTTTTAAGACTCCTTTTCAGTAACAGTTCTAAAGAGAAAGAATCTATGGCCAATTCCAAGGCCAGATTTCATTTAATGTTGTCTTGCTTCAGTAGTAACTCTAAACTCAAGTTTCACATTTCTCCTTCGATAACATTAAGGTCGCTCGGTCCGGTTACTGCACACCTCCAATTTTAGCGTCCAAGAAACCTGAAAGAACGGCACCTTGCCTACTTGCTCCTCCAGCCTTCTCTCAACTCAGAAGCTTGGCCAAACGTGCCGCTCTCTCCACAACGCCAACGGAGCTGGAACGCAGCGCCCGGAGGACAACTGGTCACGGGGAGGAGGGGAGAACTTCGCGGCCCGGAGTACGGCAGCTGAGGTCCAATCCAGCCCGCGCCCAACTCTACTTGGTGCCAGGAAGGCGTGTGGACCCAAAGTCTCAGGCCGCGGTGCTAGGTCCAGAGGAGCAGAGTCGCGCGTGGCTGGGGGCAGGTAGTAAACAAACCGACGGGAGAAGGGGGAAGGGGCAACGGCGAGGCGGGTGGGGTAAGAGAACAGGACCTCGCTCCAACCCTTCAGCGCGAGCCCGCAGCCGGCTCCACCCCACAGAGGACCAGATGCTGGTCTCGGCGCGGCGCTTCCGCTTGGGTCGGAACACCGAAGGCCCCAACACCCCTGGAGCCCGGAGTCCACAAGGCCATCGGCTCCGCGACCCCCGCCCCACAGCGCCCTACCTGAACCCGCAATCTGGGTCCCGGGCGTCGCGGCCGGGCGCGCCCAGCCCGGTCCTCTTGCTGAAGAGCTTCTGGAACAGCGTAGGGGCCATGCTACCCACGGCCAGGCAGGGGTCGCTCCGCTGGGCGCTTGGTAGGCCCCTGCTTCTAGAGCCGCCCCGCCACCCCCATGGGCGCCTCAGTCATATGACAGAAATTAGTCACTTCAAACGGCCACGGCGCGCGGGGCGGGGCGCGATGCAAGGCCGGCACTCATTGGCTGGAGGTGGGCCGCATCACGTGGCGGCGCGCGGAGCAGGGGGCAAGGCGGGGGCGTGGGGCGGAGCTACCTCCATTAGGCTCGCTGGCGTTTCCCGTCACGTGGCAGCTCACGGGGCGGGGCGTGTGCCGAGAGGACAGGACTGGAAGGTGTCGAGGGATGTGTAGGGGGAGCAGGTTCAGTCTCGATCCTCCCCCGCGAGGCTGTCATCTACCATCATAGGGTGCGCCAGGGTGGCGCGGGGACGATGCCAGGAGCCTTGGAGTGCAGAAGCCTTCGACTCCCCGCACCCACAGAGTTGCGTAGGGAACCACGGTCCAACCGACTCTCCCTTGTCAGCCCCTCCTTAGCTTCTGCGGCTTCACACCTCCATTCCGCGCCGGGCCGAGTCTGGCGGCCCCTGGAGCACGGAAGGCGCACGAGCGTACCCTTGGGGCCTCGGCCAAGGCTGGACTTTGAGCCCAGGACCCCAGGCCCGTCCTTAGAAGGCCGCTCCGGCCCGCGAGAGGTCTGGGATCTGGACAGCGCGGGGGCTGGCTCACAGGGACTGGTGGAGGAACCTGCCGGGACCCCTGCCACAGCCATGGCTCCCCGCAAAGATGACCTCGGGCAGGGACTGCGGGCAGAGTTTGTACTAGTGCCTGGAACCCTGACATCAGGAATTAGTCTCGTGGAAGAGCTAGCGATTGGAGGCTCGGGAGTTAGGCTGTTTCCTTGGTAACCAACAAAATCAGGTGAAACCAACGAAGTCAGGAAGCCTAAAGACATGTATGTACAGATTATCTAAACTTTTACGCTAATTATTTAGATTTTTAATAAATCTATCTTAATGGTTAGGTGTGAAGAAGGGAGGAACTGTGGAATTTTAACCAAGTTACAGGGAAGAATCGCTTTCTAAAAAAAGAAAAACGTTGCTCACATGTGACCTCACAGTCTTATTTAACCCATGGAACCAAAATATACCAGAGTTTGGAGCAAACTAATCTTATAAATTTTCAGCACCCCCATCCATTCACTCACTCCCCCTCCAGGATAACGGAGCTTGTACAATGGGATGCAATCCTCAGAGAAATGTAGGAAATAACTTGTATATGGTTGGAAGGCTGGATAAAAATACTTTGGGCAGGCGTGGTAGCTCACGTCTGTAATCCCAACACTGCAAGGCGGAGGCAGGCAGATCGCTTGAGCTCAGTAGTTCCAGACCAGCTTGGTCAACAGTAAGACCCTATCTCTACAGAAAAAAATTTTTAATTAGCCAGGTGTGGCCGGGCGCTGTGGCTCACGCCTGTAATCACAGCACTTTGGGAGGCCATGGCGAGTGGATCACCTGAGGTCAGGAGTTCCCAACCAGCCTGACCAACATGGTGAAACCCCATCTCCAAAAAATTAGCCGGTGTGGTGGCGCATGCCTGTAATCCCAACTACTTGGGAGGCTGGGGCAGGAGAATTGCTTGAACCCAGTAGGCAGAGGTTGCAGTGAGCCAAGATTGTGCCATTGCACTCCAACCTGGGCAATAAGAGCGAAACACTGTCTCAAAAAAAAATAGCAAACAAAAATTAGCCAGGTGTGGTCACAGCACACACCTGTGGTACCAGCTACTTGGGTGGCTGAGGTGGGAGGGTATCTTGAGTGTGGGAAGTCAATGCTGCAGTGAGTGCCACTTGCACTTCAGCCTGGGCAACAGAGGGGGGCCTTATCTCAAAAAACAAAAAAATACTTTTTGAGAATTTCATTTAATTAGGTATACAAATCAAATTTTATTTTCTTTAAGTGGCTACCAATTCCCACTGATTTGCAGCTAGAGTTTATGCTCTAAATAAGGGTCTGAAGATATTTAGAAAAGAAAATGTAATAGGCAGAATTTATATCTCTTTGAGAATTTGTCAACAACCAAAATACTGAGTTTCAATGTTCCAAGACTTTTTTAAAGCGCTATTTATTGATGACTAAGATATTGACATATTCATTCCACAATCATTTACATTCTAGGCAGTGGGGATCTAAAGTAAAAAAGAGCTAGATTTCTAGGTGAGGAGACAGTAAATTAAGTATTTAAAGTTATTTCAGGTAGTGACTACTGTTGTAAAGTTGGTAAGAACTAAGCAATGAAATGAGGGTGTCAGCAAAGTCTGAGGAGGTAACATTTGAGGTGCTTAGATTGAAAATCATTCAGTTTCTCTGTATATTACCCAAGGTTCAGAAGCTACTGGGCAATACAGGATCAAAACAGCAGTACTATTTCACTTAGACATTTCAGATAATCCTCTGGCATCAAATGCTGAAAGATTTCTAACAGAGTAAAATAAGCTGTGTATATTTTTCTCACAAAACATTTGAATGTAGAATGAAATTTTTGTAAAAAAAAAAGTCAATGCAATTTTTAAAAAATAAACAGAAGTGTAGATCCTATCTGTCAATTACTGGTGCAATCATTTGGGGAAGTTTTGTTTTTACACTAGTTAAACTAAATGAGTACAAGTGGAAACAGGCTAAAGTCTGTCTATAAAGGACCAAAGACACTAAGGACTAATGGCTGTCCATGACTGGCACAGAAAAGAGTAGTTCCAGGTCCCCTCAGAAGGAACTTTCCAAATACAATAACCTTGTGTGCTTTCGTCGTGGGAAAAAATTGCTTCATGGGTAATTATAGATATTAATAGTAAGGAAAAAGAATATAACTGCTTGCATAAGAGACACTTTCAGTATTATCTAACCATGTAATGATTTTATTTCTATAGTCTTATTTAGTCTTGTACTTGAAAGGTACAGAAAAAAACTAGATTTATTTCCTATCATTCATCACATTTCTCCTACACTGCAGTGTAATACTAAAGTCACAGAATCAGAGTGCTGAAATGATACAAGTTTGTAATAAAAGAGGACACAACTATACATAATTATTCAGATTAAATTTTAAATATTTCAGTTTTAGTATCAGTGAATATTGTCTTTTATTTTTCCTTTTACTTAGTACTACGTCCTATCACAGAGAAGCTGAGGTGTCTTACAGGCAGCCTTTGTAAGTTTAACAAGTCAGCAAAGAGGAAATGTGAGAAAGAAAATGATTATCTACTCATTCATGCTATGTTATATCAATGTGGAACTACTGGGTTACAAAGATTAGACATAAAGCCTACACTCTCATTCAGGGGTAGAAGATTCAGTCTCCCTGCTTCAAATATTCCCTCCTAATAGCATAAAAGACAGGTATTCTTTAGGCATTTGCTGGTTACTACATATAGGAAAAGGTGGCAATAAAACTAAAATCTTCCTCAACCACCATGTTAATAAGAATAGTCTCAATTATGCTGAATTATCATGAAACAAATTATAATTTCATTGATAACATCTCAGAACAAGACATTCAAAATTAAGATGAAGTAGACCTGCCTGAAAAACATTTAGATGGGCTCAAGTTACCCCGCTTTTAAAAACTCTTAAACCAGCTGACCATTTATTGCTATATAATAAGGAAATGGCAGCATTCTGAAGCACCAGAAAACATAAACAGTTATTTATTCAACAAACATTTCTTGAGTCCCTCCAACATCTCAGACTCTATTCTAGGCACTGGGAGTATGGTATTGAACAAGGGAGTCCTTATTCTTAGAAATTTTGTTTTTTTTGTGGGAAGAGACAAAATAAACAAGATGTTTGCAAGTTGTGCTAGGAGCCAGGAAAGAAAGCATGGATAGCAAGCAACTGATGGAGACCAAATTTAGACAGGGTGGTCAGGGAAGGCCTATCCAAAGATGTGTGATTTTATCTAAGATGTAAAGAATGAAAAGGAACCAGCCATAGGAAGAAGGTGGTGAAGAATATTCTGGCAAACAGAAGAAAAAGTACAAAGGCTCTAAGAGAGAAATGGTTTTGGCCTGTTTGAAGAGGAGAAAGGAGGTCAGAAGAACTAAAATATACTCTGAGAATGGGAGATGGTTTGAAATGGTTAGAAAGGTATGAGGGGCCAGATTACGTAGGACCTTGTAAATTATGGAAAGGAGGTTAGACTGAGTGTGATGGGAGCTATCAGAGAAGTTTGAAACAGGAGAGGGACATGACACAATTTATGATTCTACTGCGGCTGTTCTGTGGAGAAGGAATTTTAAAAGAGGAAGAATGGAACCAGAGAAATGAAATACGCGACTACCTGTATTTTAGGAGAGAATTGATGGTGGCGAGCAAGTTATTTTGGAGATACACACTTCTGTTAGGAATAAAGAAAAGAAAAATATGACTCCTAGGTTTCTGCTGTGAGCAACTAAGTGGAAGTTACTTCCTGATTAAAAGACCAGGGAACACATGGATTTTAAGAGGAAAACTAAGCATGTTAAGTTTGGATGTATTAAGTTTGAATTGCCTATTAGACATCCACGTGGAGATATTGAGTAGAATATATGGGAAGAAGCTAGGATTAGTGAGAGAAATTTGGGAGGTGTCAGCTTCTAGACAAAATTTATATGTATGTATGTATGTATGTATGTTTGAGAAAGAGTCTCACTCTGTCTCCCAGGCTGGAGTACAGTGGCACGATCTCAGCTCACTGCAAACTCTGCCTCCCAGGTTCACGCCATTCTCCTGCCTCAGCCTTACAAGTAGCTGGGACTACAGGTGCCCGCCACCAGGCCCAGCTAATTTTTTTTTTTTTTTTTTTTGTATTTTTAGTAAAGATGGGGTTTCACTGTGTTAGCCAGGATGGTCTCCATCTCCTGACCTTGTGATCTGCCCACCTCAGCCTCCCAAAGTGCTGGGATTACAGGCATGAGCCGCCATGCCCTGTTGCAGGAAGTCCAGGACCCTGAATGGAGGGACTGGCTGAAACCATAGCAGAAGAACATAATTGTGAAGATTTCATGGACATTTATTAGTTCCCCAAATTAATACTTTTATAATTTCTTACACCTGTCTTTACTGCAATCTCTGAACATAAATTGTTAAGATTTCATGGACACTTATCACTTCCCCAGTCAATACCCTTGTGATTTCCTATGCCTATCGTTAATCTCTTAATCCTGTCATCTGTGTAAACTGAGGTGGATGTATGTCGCCTCAGGACCCTGTGATGATTGCGTTAACTGCACAAATTGTTTGTAGAGCATGTGTGTTTGAACAATATGAAATCTGGGCACCTTGATAAAAGAACAGGATAACAGCAATGTTCAGGGAACAAGGGAGATAACTTTAAACTCTGACTGCCGGAGAGCCAGGCAGAACAAAGCCATATTTCTCTTCTTTCAAAAGCAAATAGGAGAAATATCGCTGAATTCTTTTTCTCAGCAAGGAACATCCCTGAGAAAGAGAATGCATCCCTGAGGGTAGGCCTCTAAAATGGCCGCTTTGGGGATGGCTGTCTTTTATGGTTGAAGACAAAGGGCTGAAATAAGCCCCGGTCTCCCGTAGTGCTCCCAGGCTTATTAGGATGAGGAAATTCCCACCTGATAAATTTTGGTCAGACCAGTTGTGTGCTCTCAAAACCTGTCTCCTGATAAGATGTTATCAATGACAATGCATGCCTGAAACTTCATTAACAATTTTAATTTCACCCTTTCCTGTGGTGTCGCCCTGCCTCCAACTGCTTTGTGATATTTTATTACCTTGTGAAGCATGTGATCTCTGTGACCCACACCCTATTCATACACTCCCTCCCCTTTTGAAAATCGCTAATAACTTGCTGGTTTTACAGCTCAGGAAGCATCACGGAACCTGCTGACATGTGATGTCTCCCCCGGACACCCAGCTTTAAAATTTCTCTCTTTTGTACTCTTTCCCTTTGTTTCTCAGATCAGCCGACACTTAGGGAAATAGAAAAGAACCCATGTTGAATATCGGGGGTGGGGTTCACCCAATAGCACCCAGCCGACAGAATTTAAAATAATGGAATGGATGACTTTACATGAAGGGAGTGTGTATATAAAGAAGAGCGTTCAGGCCAGGTGCGGTGGCTCAAGCCTGTAATCCCAGCACTTTGGGAGGCCGAGACGGGCGAATCACGAGGTTAGGAGATCAAGACCATCCTGGCTAACACGGTGAAACCCCGTCTCTACTAAAAAATACAAAAAACTAGCCGGGCGAGGTGGCGGGCGCCTGCAGTCCCAGCTACTCGGGAGGCTGAGGCAGGAGAATGGCGTAAACCTGGGAGGCGGAGCTTGCAGTGAGCTGAGATCCGGCCACTGCACTCCAGCCCAGGCGACAGAGCGAGACTCCATCTCAAAAAAAAAAAAAAAAAAAAACAAAGAAGAGCATTCAGAACTAAGACCCAAAGAGGATAACACTTACAGATCTGGAAGAGAAAGATCCAACATAGAAGAATGAGAAGGAGCAGCAGTAAGACAAGAGAAGAAAACATCTCTAAAAAGAGAAATGAGTCAGCTGTGTTGAATGGTGCTGAAAATTCAAGTGTTCTTTAGATTTGTCAATATGGATATCCTGACAAGAACAGTTTCAGTGGAGTGAGTGAAAGCCTGAACCAGGTTCCAAAAGATAAAGGGGGCAAAAAGGAAGTGGTAAAGCAAATGCAGACAACTCCTCTTTTTTGCTGAGATGGGGAGCAGAGAGGAGATGGAAAGGGACAACTGGTTTTCTTTTAAGATAGAAGATATTAGAGAATTGTGTATACAACAGAAACAACCTAATAGGGATGGTGAAGATAAGCACCTACTATGTTCCAAGTGCTAGGAATACAATAGGAACAAGATGGATACAGGCCCTGCCCTTAAGAAACTAAATAATGAAAAACCTATTACAGATTGTGATAAGTTATTTTAGGGAATCAAACTTTTCCTTCAAATATAAATTTGCTTGAAATCCTCATCTTGAATTATATTTCAAGTACACAAAACTATGACAAAAATTATTTCAACAAATATTTTTCAAACATTTAATATGCTTAATATGTGTCTGTGCTAGAATCCAGCAATACAATAAAGAACAAGACATAGTTTCTGTGTTCAAGGACTTTACAGTCTAGGGAGAAAAAACAATTGACAGGCTGGGTGTGGTGGCTCACGCCTGTAATCCCAACACTTTGGGTGGTCAAGGCAGGTGGATCACTTGAGGTCAGGAGTTCAAGATGTGCCTGGCCAATATGGCAAAACCCTTGTCTGTACTAAAAATAGAAAAATTAGCCTGGCATGATGGTGCATAGCTAGTAGTAGTAGTAGTAGTAGTAGTAGTAGTAGTAGTAGTAGTACGAGCTACTACTCATGAGGTTGAGGCAAGAGAATCGCTTGAACCCAGGAGGCAGAGCTTGCAGTGAGCCTAGATCATGCCACTGCACTCCAGCCTGGGTGACAAACAGCAAGGCTGTGTTACAAAAATAAAAATAAAAATAAAAAATTGGCAGGCAATTATACTACATTTTGATAAATGCTATGATGTGGGAAACTCTAGATTTTGATTGAGTCCATTAGTCAGGATGTTCTACATTGCACATGATAGAAAACCCAAACAAAACTAGCATAAGCAAAGAATGAAATTGATTAGCTCTCATAACTGGATGTAGTGCAGATGAACAGTTCAGGCACAGCTTTATCCAAAGACTGCATCAATGGTATTGAGAATTCAGTTTCTTTTTCCCATCTCTAATTTTTCTGTGCAGACTCTATTCCCAGGCAGTGTTGCCAATTGTGGACATAAGTCGGCTGCCAGGAGCTTCCAGGATATATCCTTTCAGACAAAAGTCCAAGAAAAAAAGAAAAGTCTGTCCCAGCATTCCAAGAAAAAAACCTCTGATATTTAATCCCAATAGGATCAGTTTAGGCCTTGGACCCATCACTGAAGCAATTACTGTGCCAGAGTTGAGAGGGCTAACATGAATTGGCTTATGCCATGAAAAGCCTACCCCTGGAACTATGGGTGGGATCAATCCAACCTAAACCATATGGCTTAGAAATGTAAAATCCACTTAGGATAAAGTTAGAAGGAAAATGGATAGATGCAGGGGAAGTCACGACACATGTCCACTACCAATATCCATAACAGAGACAAAAACTTGGGATCAGCTGCACAGACATGGTAACTAAAGCCATGAGTATATGAGATCACCCAGTACAAGTGTTGCATGAGAAGAACCAGGACAGACCCCCCAGGAAACACCAAAACTTAAAGATTGGGCAGAAAAAAAGGAGTCTTTGTAAGAAATGGAAGACTGAGCTAGAGATGAGATGAGGGCCTGGAGGCTTTCACAGAATGTTTCAGAGAAGTCATTCTTTTCTAGAGGCTTTTAGGAAGAAAGTACTAGTCTATATAACATCATTAGCTGGAATAAGTTGGGTAGGATCAGAACTGAAAAATATCCCTGGGGCAGAGCAAGATGACTGAATAGGAACAGCTCCAGTCTCCAACTCCCAGCGCGAGTGACACAGAAGACCGGTGATTTCTGCATCTTCAACTGAGGTACTGGGGTCATCTCACTAGGGAGTGCCGGACAATCGGTGCTGGTCAGTTGCTGCAGCCTGACCAGCGAGAGCTGAAGCAGGGCGAGGCATCGACTCACCTGGGAAGTGCAAGGGGGAAGGGTATCCCTTTTCCTAGCCAGGGGAACTGAGACACACAACACCTGGAAAATCGGGTAACTCCCACCCCAATACCGCGCTCTAAGCAAACGGGCACACCAGAAGAATATATCCCTCACCTGGCCAGGAGGGTCCCACGCCCACGGAGCCTCCCTCATTGTTAACACAGCAGTCTGTGGCGATCTAAACGCCAGGCAGCAGCGAGGCTGGGGTAGGGGCGCCCGCAATTGCTGAGGCTTAAGTAGTTAAACAAAGCCGCTGGGAAGCTCGAACTGGGTGGAGCTCACAGCAGCTCAAGGAAACCTGCCTGTCTCTATAGACTCCACCTCTGGGGGCAGGGCTCAGCTAAAAAAACAACAGGGGAAGCAACAGAGGCCTGAGCAGACGAGAACGTCTCTGTCTGACAGCTTTGAAGAGAGCAGTGGATCTCCCAACACAGAGGTTGAGATCTGAGAACGGACAGACTGCCTGCTCAAGTGGGTCCCTGACCCCTGAGTAGCCTCACTGGGAGACATCCCCCACTAGGGGCAGTCTGACACCCCACACCTCATAGGGTGGAGTACACCCCTGAGAGGAAGCTTCCAAAGTAAGAATCAGGTACACTTGCTGCTCAGCAATATTCTATCTTCTGCAACCTCTGCTGCTGATACCCAGGCAAACAGGGTCTGGAGTGGACCTCAAGCAATCTCCAACAGACCTATAGCTGAGGGTCCTGACTGTCAGAAGGAAAACTATCAAACAGGAAGGACACCTATACCAAAACCCCATCAGTACGTCACCATCACCAAAGGCCAGAGACAGATAAAACCACAAAGATGGGGAAAAAGCAGGGCAGAAAGGCTGGAAATTCAAAAAATAAGAGCGCATCTCCCCCTGCAGAGGAGCGCAGCCCATCGCCAGCAACGGATCGAAGCTGGTCAGAGAATGACTTTGACGAGATGAGAGAAGAAGGCTTCAGTCCATCAAACTTCTCAGAGCTAAAGGAGGAATTACGTACCCAGCGCAAAGAAACTAAAAATCTTGAAAAAAGAGTGGAAGAATTGACAGCTAGAACAATTAATGCAGAGAAGGTCATAAAAGAAATGACAGAGATGAAAACCATGACACAAGAAATATGTGAAAAATGCACAAGCTTCAGTAACCGACTCGATCAACTGGAAGAAAGAGTATCAGCGATTGAGGATCAAATGAATGAAATGAAGCGAGAAGAGAAACCAAAAGAAAAAAGAAGAAAAAGAAATGAACAAAGCCTACAAGAAGTATGGGATTATGTAAAAAGACCACATCTGCGTCTGATTGGGGTGCCTGAAAGTGAGGGGGAAAATGGAACCAAGTTGGAAAACACTCTTCAGGATATCATCCAGGAGAACTTCCCCAACCTAGTAGGGCAGGCCAACATTCAAATTCAGGAAATACAGAGAACGCCACAAAGATACTCCTCCAGAAGAGCAACTCCAAGACACATAATTGCCAGATTCACCAAAGTTGAAATGAAGGAAAAAATCTTAAGGGCAGCCAGAGAGAAAGGTCGGGTTACCCACAAAGGGAAGCCCATCACACTAACGGCAGATCTCTTGGCAGAAACTCTACAAGCCAGAAGAGAGTGGGGGCCAATATTCAACGTTCTTAAAGAAAAGAATTTTAAACCCAGAATTTCATATCCAGCCAAACTAAGTTTCATAAGTGAAGGAGAAATAAAATCCTTTACAGATAAGCAAATGCTTAGAGATTTTGTCACCACCAGGCCTGCCTTACAAGAGACCCTGAAGGAAGCCCTAAACATGGAAAGGAACAACCGGTACCAGCCATTGCAAAAACATGCCAAAATGTAAAGACCATCGAGGCTAGGAAGAAACTGCATCAACTAATGAGCAAAATAACCAGTTAATATCATAATGGCAGGATCAAGTTCACACATAACAATATTAACCTGAAATGTAAATGGACTAAATGCTCCAATTAAAAGACACAGACTGGCAAACTGGATAAAGAGTCAAGACCCATCAGTGTGCTGTATTCAAGAGACCCATCTGACATGCAGAGACATACATAGGCTCAAAATAAAGGGATGGAGGAAGATCTACCAAGCAAATGGAGAACAACAAAAAGCAGGGGTTGCAATCCTACTCTCTGATAAAACAGACTTTAAACCATCAAAGATCAAAAGAGACAAAGAAGGCCATTACATAATGGGAAAGGGATCAATTCAACAGGAAGAGCTAACTATCCTAAATATATATGCACCCAATACAGGAGCACCCAGATACATAAAGCAAGTCCTTAGAGACCTACAAAGAGACTTAGACTCCCATACAATAATAATGGGAGACCTCAACACTCCACTGTCAACATTAGACAGATCAACGAGACAGAAAGTTAACAAGGATATCCAGGAATTGAACTCATCTCTGCACCAAGCGGACCTAATAGACATCTGTAGAACTCTCCACCCCAAATCAACAGAATATACATTCTTCTCAGCACCACATCACACTTATTCCAAAATTGACCACATAATTGGAAGTAAAGCACTCCTCAGCAAATGTAAAAGAACAAATTATAACAAACTGTCTCTCAGACCACAGTGCAATCAAACTAGAACTCAGGACTAAGAAACTCAATCAAAACCACTCAACTACATGGAAACTGAACAACCTGCTCCTGAATAACTACTGGGTACATAATGAAATGAAGGCAGAAATAAAGATGTTCTTTGAAACCAATGACAACAAATACAACATACCAGAATCTCTGGGACACATTTAAAGCAGTGTGTAGAGGGAAATTTATAGCACTAAATGCCCACAATGCAATGAAGGCAGAAATAAAGGTGTTCTTTGAAACCAATGAGAACAAAGATACAACATACCAGAATCTCTGGGACACATTGAAAGCAGTGTGTAGAGGGAAATTTATAGCACTAAATGCCCACAAGAGAAAGCAGGAAAGATCTAAAATTGACACTCTAACATCACAATTAAAAGAACTAGAGAAGCAAGAGCAAACACATTCAAAAGCTAGCAGAAGGCAAGAAATAACTAAGATCAGAGCAGAACTGAAGGAGATAGAGACACAAAAAACCCTCCAAAAAATCAATGAATCCAGGAGTTGGTTTTTTGAAAAGATCAACAAAATTGACAGACCGCTAGCAAGACTAATAAAGAAGAAAAGAGAGAAGAATCAAATAGATGCAATAAAAAATGATAAAGGGGATATCACCACTGACCCCACAGAAATACAAACTACCATCAGAGAATACTATAAACACCTCTATGCAAATCAACTAGAAAATCTAGAAGAAATGGATAATTTCCTGGACACTTACACTCTCCCAAGACTAAACCAGGAAGAAGTTGAATCCCTGAATAGACCAATAGCAGGCTCTGAAATTGAGGCAACAATTAATAGCCTACCCACCAAAAAAAGTCCAGGACCAGATGGATTCACAGCTGAATTCTACCAGAGGTACAAGGAGGAGCTGGTACCATTCCTTCTGAAACTATTCCAATCAATAGAAAAAGAGGGAATCCTCCCTAACTCATTTTAGGAGGCCAACATCATCCTGATACCAAAGCCTGGCAGAGACACAACAAAAAAAGAGAATTTTAGACCAATATCCCTGATGAACATCGATGCAAAAATCCTCAATAAAATACTGGCAAACCGGATTCAGCAGCACATCAAAAAGCTTATCCACCATGATCAAGTGGGCTTCATCCCTGGGATGCAAGGCTGGTTCAACATTCGCAAATCAATAAACATAATCCAGCATATAGACAGAACCAAAGTCAAGAACCACATGATTATCTCAATAGATGCAGAAAAGGCTTTGGACAAAAATTCTACAGCCCTTCATGCTAAAAACGCTCAATAAATTCGGTATTGATGGAACGTGCCTCAAAATAATAAAAGCTATTTATGACAAACCCACTGCTAATATCATACTGAATGGGCAAAAACAGGAAAAATTCCCTTTGAAAACTGGCACAAGACAGGGATGCCCTCTCTCACCACTCCTATTCAACATAGTGTTGGAAGTTCTGGCTAGGGCAATCAGGCAAGAGAAATCAAGGGTATTCAGTTAGGAAAAGAAGAAGTCAAATTGTCCCTGTTTGCAGATGACATGATTGTATATTTAGAAAACCCCATTGTCTCAGCCCAAAATCTCCTTAAGCTGATAAGCAACTTCAGCAAAGTCTCAGGATACAAAATTAATGTGCAAAAATCACAAGCATTCTTATACACCAGTAACAGACAAGCAGAGAGCCAAGTCAGGAATGAACTTCCATTCACAATTGCTTCAAAGAGAATAAAATACCTAGGAATCCAACTTACAAGGGATGTAAAGGACCTCTTCAAGGAGAACTACAAACCACTGCTCAGTGAAATCAAAGAGGACACAAACAAATGAAAGAACATACCATGCTCATGGATAGGAAGAATCAATATCGTGAAAATGGCCATACTGCCCAAGGTTATTTATAGATTCAATGCCATCCCCATCAAGCTACCAATGAGTTTCTTCACAGAATTGGAAAAACCGCTTTAAAGTTCATATGGAACCAAAAAAGAGCCCGCATTGCCAAGACAATCCTAAGTCAAAAGGACAAAGCTGGAGGCGTCACGCTACCTGACTTCAAACTATACTACAAGGCTACAGTAACCAAAACAGCATGATACTGGTACCAAAACAGAGATATAGACCAATGGAACAGAACAGAGTCCTCAGAAATAATACCACACATCTACAGCCATCTGATCTTTGACAAACCTGAGAGAAACAAGAAATGGGGAAAGGATTCCCTATTTAATAAATGGTGCTGGGAAAATTGGCTAGCCATAAGTAGAAAGCTGAAACTGGATCCTTTCCTTACTCCTTATACGAAGATTAATTCAAGATGGATTAGAGACTTAAATGTTAGACCTAATACCATAAAAACCCTAGAAGAAAATCTAGGTAGTACCATTCAGGACATAGGCATGGGCAAGGACTTCATGTCTAAAACACCAAAAGCAACGGCAACAAAAGCCAAAATTGACAAATGGGATCTAATTAAACTAAAGAGCTTCTGCACAGCAAAAGAAACTACCATCAGAGTGAACAGGCAACCTACAGAATGGGAGAAAATTTTTGCAACCTACTCATCTGACAAAGGGCTAATGTCCAGAATCTACAAAGAACTCAAACAAATATACAAGAAAAAAACAAACAACCCCATCAAAAAGTGGGCAACGGATATGAACTGACATTTCTCAAAAGAAGACATTTCATACAGCCAACAGACACATGAAAAAATGCTCATCATCACTTGCCATCAGAGAAATGCAAATCAAAACCACAATGAGATACCATCTCACACCAGCTAGAATGGCAATCATTAAAAAATCAGGAAACAACAGTTGTTGGAGAGGATGTGGAGAAATAGGAACACTTTTACACTGTTGGTGGGATTGTAAACTAGTTCAACCATTATGGAAAACCGTATGGCAATTCCTCAAGGATCTAGAACTAGATGTACCATATGACCCAGCCATCCCACTACTGGGTATATACCCAAAGGATTATAAATTATTCTACTACAAAGACACATGCACACGTATGTTTATTGTGGCACTATTCACAATAGCAAAGACTTGGAATCAACCCAAATGTCCATCTGTGACAGACTGGATTAAGAAAATGTGGCACATATACACCATGGAATACTATGCAGCCATAAAAAAGGATGAGTTTGCGTCCTTTGTAGGGACATGGATGCAGCTGGAAACCATCATTCTTAGCAAACTGTCACAAGAAGAGAAAACCAAACACCGCATGTTTTCACTCATAGGTGGGAACTGAACAATGAGATCACTTGGACTCGGGAAGGGGAACATCACACACCGGGGCCTATCATGGGGAGGGGGGAGGGGGGAGGGATTGCATTGGGGAGTTATTACATGATATAAATGATGAATTGATGGGTGCTGACGAGTTGATGGGCGCAGCACACCAACATGGCACAAATATACATATGTAACAAACCTGCACGTTATGCACATGTACCCTAGAACTTAAAGTATAGTAAAAAAAAAAAAAAAAAATACCTCTTAGATTAGCATCAAGAAGGTTGCTGGGAGCCTTAAGGGGAACAATGTCAGTGAAGAAACAAAGCTAAGGCCAAATTATGTGTGTTTGGGTATGTTTAGGAAGGGTAAAAGGTGAGGGGTCTGTGACAACATAGAAAGCACGCTCTTTAAGAAACATGAATGCAAACGGATGAAGAATGATGGGTTAGCTAGAAGAACATATGGAGTCAAGGTAGGATTTAACATGTAAGATGATGAAACAGTTTAAAATTCAGGTTAGAAAATAAGAGTAGAGCAGTAGAGGTTGAAGATAAGTTTTATCTGGAAAATTTGGGCATCACACCCTTTATATAAACACATATGCTACATATACAACATAAAAGGCTATTCATAACTGAACAAACCATGATGAATGACATCTTGGAGAGGTGGGAAAAAATACCATTCTAGTTAAAAATTTAAGAATGGAAATGACATCAACTTTCATGTACTTTTTTTTTTTTTTTTGAGATAGGGTGTCACTCTGTCACCCAGGCAGGAGTGCAGTGACATGACCATGGCTCACTGCAATCCTGCCTCCCAGGCTCAAGCAATTCTCCCACCTCAGACTCCTGAGTGGCTAAGACTACAGGCAAGCACCACCATTCCCAGCTAATGTTTGTACTTTTCTTGTAGAGATGGAGTCTCCCTACATTGCCCAGCCTGGTCTCAAACTCCTGGGCTCAAGTGATCTGCTTGTTTCAGCCTCCCAAAGTGCTGGGATTATAGGCATGAATCACTGTACCTGGCTCTTTCACACAATTTTAACTGAACTTTTGGGGTACTTATGACCTGAGATTTGTTTTTAATGAGATAAAATTTTAAGATACAATTTTAAATGCTCAAAAATAAAGTTTAGTTACATGCTGAAGTAAAAAGGGTTGTTTCATTAACCTTTTTTAGATCGCAGCCTACACTGAAAATAGATGAAAACTATGAACCATGAACCCCTCACCCCATATTCTTTTTTCATATTCTTCCAGGGAGATTCACTGAAAGACCTCTGAGGCCTGGAACAGATATAAGATTAAGCACACAACCTTTTCCAAGGACTTGCCAATAGGATTCTTCTTTGGATTTCTCATGTGACCAGCCAGCAGGCTTCTTCTGCTTTCCTTTTTTTTTTTTTTTCTGAGACAGAGTCTCACTCTGTCACCCAGGCTGGAGTGTACTGGAGCAGTCTTGGCTCACTGCCAGCTCTGCCTCCCGGGTTCTCCTGCCTCAGCCTCCGGAGTAGCTGGGACTACAGGCGCCCACCAACACACCCAACTGATTTTCTGTATTTTTAGTAGAGACGGGGTTTCACCATGTTAGCCAGGATGGTCTCGATCTCCTGACCTCGTGATCCACCTGCCTTGGCCTCCCAAAGTGCTGGGATTACAGGTGTGAGCCACCGCACCCAGCCTTTCCTTGCTCTTAATCATAATTGAAGTTGTTATATCCTCCACTCCTAAGCCTTGAATGCCAATGCCAATTCCAATTCCTTCCTCCCTCCGACCTTTCCTTGTGCTCTAATCTATAAAACAAAAATATTGAATGTGCCTTTTCTGGGGAGAAGAAAAAAAATATTATACTCAAATACTCCTGCCCCATATCTTGGCTCTATCACTTCCTAAATTACATATCCCTGGCCAAACATTTACCTCTCAGAGCTACCTATATTTTCTTCATCCGCAATGTGAAACTATCAAATGTTTATTTCTTCCAACCCCACCAGGCCCAATCCATGAATCAAGTATTATTCTTTCTCACAGGAGCCTACCACCTGATTAGAAACTAGCAAATAATTCATTCTCATTCTCTCTCATCCTACTTGATATATAAACTGCTTGAAGGCAGAGAAGAGGGCTTCTATTTCATTCCTTACTTCCCCACTGTTTATCACATTTCTTCTTTTAAAACCACCACAAGAGTTGCTGACTTAGTTGAGTATTAATTTAGAACACAGGGCTCAATTTTATGCTAGCCTCCATCGTTAACGTTTTCATCTATGTTTCTTCACAACTTTTCCATATTTCATCTTCAGGTGAAATCACAAAATCACAAATAGCTTTGTTAGTGGCTTAAAGCCTTGTCAAATCATTATAAGAGTATCTTCATAGGAATGCCTTGTTAAAAATGAATACTATACAGATTATTTAACTGCAAAATAACTCATAGATGTTACAATCTTTCTTAATCCTGAAGTTTTCAAAATTTGACTCTTATGAATGTATAATATTAGTAAAGCCCTTTAGCATCAAGGACTAATCAAGTTTAAATCTCTCCAAGTTATACAACTGGACTCTGTTCACTGTACAGGATTATTGCTTTTTAAGAAGGGAATTTTTGAGATACTGTAAGTTATATTACCAAATTTTAAAAAATCCTACAGATAGTATTAGCTAAAGGTTTTTGTTGGGATAAGGTAATGTATTAAACAGTGTAGGACTGATTATACATATTATACATTCCCTACTTCAGCAAACCTTGAGTATAGAGTTTCTTTCAGTCAGACCTGAAATTAGGTCTCTCACTCATGTGGTTTCAATTAAGTTCTGTTAAAAATAGCTCGTAATATAAGCATTTTCATTTTTAGTACTTCAATAACTTCACTACTTTTTTGTTTTGTTTTTTGTTTTTGTTTTTCTCTACATTGCTTGAGAGAAAGATTTACTACTTTTAATCGTACTAGCGATAAACTTTGAAGGAAAAAAAACAATCAAAGGAAGTTACATTGTACCCTGGCATTGTCTTTTTTTTTTTTTTTTTCCTTCTCAGACCTCTCAGGGATGAAGGTTCTTTATGAATAGCTCAAACCATCTATTTTAGTGTACAGTCTTCTAATACCAATGATTTGGTTCTTTATCTTGTAATATAAATACATATATTTAAGAAGCATATGGAATAATTATTTTTTCTTAACTGATTAAAAGTAAATGACAAGAACCTCAGTAGAATTTCAACACAGAGATATATCACAAATAACTGGAGAATTTTTTATTATTAATTTCATATAATTTCAGGCAGACATTCTGCTTTATAGACTTTGACTTCACATTCCTGTCTTCAAAGTAGTGAAAATTCAGCCACAGCTGTTTTTTCATGCCATTTTTATTATGATATCTGGAGAAAAAAATATAACAATAGATTACTTTGTACACAAGCAGGTGTCCAATACTTATTAATAACCAGTCTGCAGGGGAGAGAGCACTTGACGCCCAGGTCACTCTAGTTTCAGCCCATCAAGCCTTAGGAAACAAATCCAGAGGCCACTAAAAAAAAAAAAAAAAAAAAAAAGGAAAATTTGGCACATCCCTCATCCCTTCTGGGGCATGCTGAGGACATGTTCTCTTTGGAGAAGCAAGGAAATCTGCTCAACAACATTCTGGTTGAAAGCCCAGCAAAAATTGCTGTCAGTGGCCATCACAGGGCCTTCAACCCCAGCTTTGTAACCTGGAGCACTTGATCCAGTTGTTCTTTTCATCCCTGTCCTCAGCCACCACCGAGGAAGAAGCCTCTCATATTCTCTTGCCCACCCTTCCTTTGCATTTTCCTACCCTTTATTTCAGTTGAACCCAGGTTCCATCCTGAAGACAGGACTGCTTCTGGTGCCTTTGCCCCCACATCTTGTGCCAAGAGATCCAGAGTGGAACCAGCTTTACCTAGTTAACATTGCCACTTTCATACTATGATATACCTCATCTCTGGCCAAATCAGCCTATATCAATGGCTCTGAAATTCTGTTGCATCTAAAACTATCTAGGATTTTAAAATCCTGATATCTAGGCCATCTTCCATACCAATTAGATCAGGGACCCAAATATCAGACAACCAGGAAGGTATGATGTGCAGCTAAGTTGAGAACCAGACACCTGTATCTTTGCTATTCAAAGTGGGGTCCATGGACCAGTTACGTCAGCATCACCTAAAAGGTTGTGAGAAATGTAGAATCAGCAGTCCCATTCTAAATGTACTGAATCAAAGTCTCCATTTGAATGAGATCCTCAAGCAATTCACAAGTACATTGAAGTTTGGGAAGTGCTGGCTATACTATACTACTCTTTACTACTCCCTGTGTACTGACCTCAGACACTGCTCACTCATTGAAGACTTTGGAAATGGTTCACAGTCATCCTCTCCACATGAACTTCTGAGTAACTTCCCAAGTGGGTAATCAGCCCATCCAACTATCTTGTCTCACCTACCCTTCAACTTCTCAGTCTTCAAATACACATCCAAGGCCATGACCTATATTTTCCCTTGCCATCACCTACAGTGCATAATTTCAGACATTTCACAATACTATAGACACCAAAGTCATCTCTAACTACTATTCTTTCTTACTACCCTGCACCACTACCTATGTTAGTCACTAAGTCTTGTCAATTATACCAATAAAAAATTTCTAGTTTAGACTGGTTCTCCTAAATCCTACAGAAATCCTAAATCAGATGCCTGAGGCGATGACCTGGGAATCTGCATTATTTATAAGTTCCTCTGGTGGTGTGAGCACCACACTTTGAGATACACTAGCTCAGATACTTATTTTTTCAACTTTGCTCACTGGAACTTTTGCAAAACTCCCACTTGGCCTTTTTGTTTTTAGGGTCATTTCTTCTCAAATCACCCCTATACTTCCTGTGAGAATGAGCAAATAAAAAGTAAATTTGGGCCAGGTGTGGTGGCTCATGCTTGGAATCCCAGCACTCTGGGAGGCCAAGGTGAGCAGATTGCTTGAGCCCAGGAGTACGAGATCAGCCTGGGCATCATGGTGAAACCCAGTCTCTACAAAATACATAAAAATTAGGAAGGCATGGTAGCAACTGCCTGTAGTCCCAGCTACTTGGCAGAATCACTGGAGCCTGGAGGGTCGAGGCTGCAGTGAGCTGCGATCACACCACTGCATTCCAGCATGGGTGAGAGAGCAAGACTCTGTCTCAAACAAACAAACAAACAAAAACACATATATGCCTCCATTGGGCTTGTTTTACATATCTGACTTCCTCTATGAGACTACAAACTTTATAAAGACAACTATGTCTTTATATCAGTATCACCAGCAATTATTTCTAGCATATGACATCCAGACTCAACAAATGTTTGCGAATGAGTGAACAAAATAACTGGAGAACTTCATCTTTTCATTCTATAACCACATGACACTAAAACAAGAGACTTAAAAGGCCTCCAGGATGTTGAACTAGTTTGATTTCTTTATCCCCAAGGCACTGGCTGGCATACTTCATCTCTGTATTTTCACTAGAACAATGGTTCTGTGTCAGACTATACACACTTACCTGACATGTGCTTTACATGAGGTGGGATAACCAAATTTACCAACAATGACACTAACCAGTCAGCATATTTTAGGCTTTCTGCAATTTGATAAAAACCAAAGAACAGGCTGGGTGCAGTGGCTCATGCCTGTAATCCCAGCACTTTGGGAGGCCGAGGCAGGTAGATCATGATGTCAGGAGATCAAGACATTCCTGGCCAACACGGTGAAACCCTGTCTCTACTACAAATACAAAAATTAGCTGGACGTGATGGTACGTGCCTGTAATCCCAGCTACTCGGGAGGCTGAGGCAGGAGAATCGCTTGAACCAGGGAGTCGGAGGTTGCAGTGAGCTGCCACTGCACTCCAGCCTGGCAACAGAATGAGACTCCGTCTCAAAAAACAAACAAAAAAACAAAACAAAACAAAACAAAACAAAAATACAACCAAAGAACAGTTTTCAAAAGGGAGATGAAGAAGGCTAAACTTGAGAAATTAACCTAACCTATAGAAACAAATTATTGTATAATGAGTGACTATTATATGTCACACTCTTTACAAAGATTATCTTAGTCCTCACAACAATTCTTTGAGGTAAGAACTACTATTTTACCAAGATAGGAGGCTAAAATTCAGAAAGTTTAAGGAATTTGCTTATGTAATCGTTAGAATTTGAACTTAGGGATGTCCTATTCTTAAGTGATTTCTACTACCATCTTTCAGATACTCGAATTAATATGTTTCCACTTCATTTGTCATATATCTGTGTGAATCTTCTGCCTGCTATTATTATCTAGAAAATCAAACTTCTCACTAAAGATAACATATGCATCCAGTTAAAGGCTGTGATTCTACAGTACTAGCCTGAGAGATTAATTCATAACACATAATTTATCGTCTCTTCTAGAGCTCAAAATAAAATAAAAAAATTTTTTTAATTTACTATAAGGATAGCTACAGGTTTTGTCTGATTAACCAAAAGGTATTATTAGACTTCTCTAACACCTCAAAGTTAAAAGTGTCCTCTCGGGTTCCTACAGTGTCTTGTTCTAGTTCTGATTCCACAAGTAATAAGCTCTATGAACTTGGGCAAGTCACTTAACCTGGCCACGTCATTTTTGTTATATGTAAAATGAGTAAAATAAACTAATGAAATGGTTCTCAAATGTTTGTGCTTACTGGAATCACTTTCAAAACGCAGGTTCCTGTGCCATCTCTAGAGACTGTAGCTTACCAGGTCTGTAGTTATTCTGGTGGAGGTGGTCAGAAGGACCACGCTTTGAGAAACCTTAGACTAGATGTTTTCTACAGCCTCCTTTATCTGGCTGTCACTATTCCAACGACTTACCCACACCACCTCCTCTATCACATCTCTTTGGTTCACTTTCACCATTGTTTTTTCTTTAATCAGCATAGTGCCAGTTATTAATGAACAAAAAGCATACTGATCACAGTCCTAGACTGAAATTCAAAGGAATTTCACCCTGTAGTCCTGATTAGATTACTGCCAAAATAGCTAAAACTTTAAATGCCAGGACTAAAAATAGGCTGCTGCATGTTTAAAATAACATGATCACTAGTTAGCTTGGCGCTTTGCTATTTTTACTAAAGGAGAGAGACAAGTGGCCAGAGGTTGAAAGGGAAACAGGAAGCAGCTGTTATGATGAGAGCCTTGAAAGAGGCCAGGAGATGGCACCATTAGTTCATTACTTCAACATTAATGGGGAGGGGAAGTGAGGGCAGTTACCTCTGTAAATTAAACTGAAAAACTTCAGTCTGAAC
The DNA here is from genome assembly GCF_007565055.1 of Rhinopithecus roxellana. Lineage (NCBI taxonomy): Eukaryota > Metazoa > Chordata > Mammalia > Primates > Cercopithecidae > Rhinopithecus > Rhinopithecus roxellana. The sequence goes on along the minus strand of NC_044551.1, from coordinate 115,617,631 downwards.
ACTCAAAAGAACCTCCCAGACACACTTTGGTTCTGATTTGTTGCATACTTAAGTCCAGAATTTTGACAGTATCTAATGTCAGAAACTAATATGACAGGCCAAAAAGATCAAATTAAAAGTGTTTTTAGTGTTATTTGTAAACTTTTTCTTTCCTTTTTTTTAATTTTTGAGACGGAGTCTCACTCTGTCGCCCAGGCTGGTATGCAGTGCTGCGATCTCGGCTCACTGCAACCTCTGCCCCCAGCACCCGCCACAACGCCCAGCTAATTTTTGTATTTTCAGTACAGACAGGGTTTCACCATGTTGGCTAGGCTGTTCTCGAACTCCTGACCTCAGGTGATCCACCCACCTCAGTCTCCCAAAGTGCTCGGATTACAGGCATGAGCCACCACGCCTGGCCAACTTCTTTTTTTTGAGACAGAGTCTCGCTCTGTTGCCCAGGCTGGAGTGCAGTGGTGCGATCTCGGCTCACTGCAAGCTCTGCCTCCCGGGTTCATGCCATTCTCCTGCCTCAGCCTCCCGAGTAGCTGGGACTACAGGTGCCCGCCACCACGTCTGGCTAATTTTTTGTAGTTTTAGTAGAGAGGGTGTTTCACCGTGTTAGCCAGGATGGTCTTGATCTCCTGACCTCCTCATGATCTACCCACCTCGGCCTCCCAAAGTGCTAGGATTACAGGCATGAGCCACCACGCCTGGCCCAGCCAACTTCTTCTTAAAGTATAACAAATACACAGAAATGTACACATATGTACAGCTTGATAGGTTTTCACAAACACAACATACCTGTGTAAACAGCACTGAGATAACAAAACACAACATTACTGGCACCCTAGAATTCCCCCTTGTAATCTCTTCCAAGTAATGCCCCCACTCCAACAAGGGCATCCACTATTGTGATTTCCATTATAATTTAGTTTTGCCAGGTTTTATACTGTATGTGAATAACATTAAATATACTCTACTGGGTTTGGCACCCTTTGTTAAATGCATCATTATGTGTGTAATTGTGTATATAACATGTAATATTTAACAGTTGCATATAACTTTATATTGTTGATTTTCACTGCTATATAGCACTCTAATGAATGAATATACCATAGTTTATCCATTTTGCTTAATGGGCATTTGGATAGTATCCAGCTTGAGGCTATCATGAACACTGATGCTATTAATATTCCAGTAAATATTTTTTGGTGACACATATATACATTACAGTTGGGTATATTCCTACAACTGAAATTGGTGGGTCTCCAAAGGCTTTCCACCTTTGTAATTTCCAGGGGTCAAGTAGTATAAGGGTCATCCCTATTAAGATGAAGAATGAGGTATTGCATCTGGCACCTCCTATAACCAAAAGGGAGACACAATGCCTGGTCAGCTTTTTTGGATTTTGGAGTTAACATATTTTCTCATTTAGGTGTGCCACTTCAGCCCACTCACTAAGTGACCTAAAAAGCTGCTAGATTTGAAGGGAGGCCCAGAACAAAAGAATGATCGCAACAGGTCGAGGTTGCTGTGGAGCTGCTCTGACAATTGTGCCAAATGATCCAGCAGACCAATGGTGCTTGAAGTGTTAGTGGCAGATAGAGACGCTGTTCAGAGCCTTTGGCAGGTCTCTGCAGTTGAATCTTTCTGATGGAGTCTTTCTCTGTCACCCAGGCTGGAGTGCAGTGGCCCGATCTCAGCTCACTGCAAGCTCCATCTCCCAGGTTCACGCCATTCTCCCACCTCAGGCTCCTGAGTAGCTAAGACTACAGGCACCCGCCACCATGCCTGGCTAATTGTTTTGTAGTTTTAGTAGAGACGGGGTTTCACCGTGTTAGCCAGGATGGTCCCGATCTCCTGACCTCGTGATCCGCCCATCTCAGCCTCCCAAAGTGCTGGGATTACAGGCTTGAGCCACCACACCTGGCTGATGTTTAACTATATTCTAGAGTGGTAGCCAATGATTTGGCTGTATGGTCAGGGACTTGGAAAGAACATTGTATTAGTCAGGGTTCTCTGAAGGACAGAACTAATAGGATATATATATAAAATAGGATATATGTATATAATATATATATAAAGGGGAGTTTATTAAGGAGTATTAACTCACATGATCACGGAGGCCCACGACAGGCCATCGGCAAGCTGAGGAGCAAGGAAGCCAGTCCAAGTCCCAAAGCTGAAGAACTTGGAGTTCAATGTTACAGGGCAGGAAGCATCCAGCATGAGAGAAAGATGTAGGCTGGGAGGCTAAGCCAGTCTAATCTTTTCACATTCTTCTGCCTGCTTTTTATTCAGGCATGCTGGCAGCTGAGTAAATAGATGGTGCCCACCAAACTGAGGGTGAGTCTGCCTCTCCCAGTCCACTGACTCAAATGTTAATCTCCTTTGGCAATACCCTCACAGACACACCCAGGAACAATACTTTGCATCCTTTAATCCAATGAAGTTGATACTCAGTAATCCATCATAAGTGGACTGAAAAATTTGAGAGGAGGCATTGGACGGACCTTTTTTTTTGAGACAGGATCTCACTCTATTGCTCAGGCTGAAGTGCAGTGGTGTGATTACAGCTTACTGCAGCCTCCACCTCCTTGGGCTCAGGTGATCCTCCCACCTCAGCCTCCCAAGTAGCTGGACTTACAGGAGTGCACCACCACACCTGGCTAATTTTTGTATTTTTTTGAAGAGATGGTTTCACAATATTGCCCAAGCTGGTCTCAAACTCTTGGGCTCAAGCGATCCACTTGCTTCAACCTCCGAAAGTGGTGGGATTACAGGCATGAGCTATCACACCCGGCCAGGACAGACCTCTCTCAATGGGAAAAAAAAAAGAAAAGAAGAAGAAAAGAAAAGAAGGATGTATCCCGTAAAATTCTCACCAAAGGTGGTCTTAGCAGAGGAGGATTTTAATAATGAAGAGAATATAGGATAATCAAGTCTGTGGAAACCAGTCAGTCTCTATTCCAGCCACGTCTATCAGAACAGGGCTGGGGAAAGAGGCTAATTGGTATCCTCTTTGCTCATGGCTCAGGAACAAAGTGGCCATGGTGGCAAGAATGAAGGTCATACATAGGCTCAGCAATATGGATTTCCACTATCCAAGGCCAACCTGGATGCCACTGCTGAGTGCCCAGTCAGCAGCAGACAACAACACTGACTCCAAGTATGGCACTATTCCTCTGGGTGCTCAGTCAGCTTTGTAGTTGAGTACATTGAACTACTTCCATCATGGAAGGGGTAGCATTTTGTTCTTACTAGAACAGACATTCGATACAGATTTGCCTTCCCCATACAAAATTCTGCCAAAATTGCCATCCATGGTCTCACGGAATGCTTTACCCATTGTCATGATATTCCATACAACATTGCTTCTGATCAAGGAACGTCACAGCAAAATAATTGCAGTATGAGTCACTGCTCCTGGAATTCACTGGCCTATGTTCCCTATCATGCTAAAGCAGCTGGCCTAATAGGATGATGGGATGGCCCTTTGAAGATTCAGTTATAGCACCAGCTAGGTGGCAACAACTTGCAGGTAGGGCAGAGATCTCCAGAGGGCTATATATATATGCTCTGAATCAGCATCCAATAAATGGTACTTTTTTCCCTCCATAGTCAGGAATCAAGTGGTAGAAACAAAAGTGGCACCATGCATTATTAACCCTGGTGATCCACTAGCAAGATTTATTCTTCCTGTTCTCATAATTTTATGCTCCACTGGCTTAGAGGTCTTAGTTCCAAAGGGAGAAATTCCTCTACCAGGAGACTAATTCCATTAAACTGGAAGTTAAGACTGCCCCCAGTCACTGTGCAGTCGACAGGCTAAGAAGGGACTTATGGTGTTGACTGGAGCGACTGATCTGGACTACCAAGGGGAATCTGAACTACTACTCCATAATGTGGTAAGGAAGAATATGTCTGGAATACAGGGGATCTCTTAGGGTATCTGTTAATTTTATCATACCCTATGATTAAGGTTAATGGAAAACTACAACAACCCAATCCAGGCAGGACTACCAATGGCCCAGACCCATCAGAAAGTTTGTGTCACCCACCAGGTAAAGAACCATGACCATCTGAAGTGCTTGCTGAAGGCAGAAGGAATATGGCATGGGTAATGGAAGAAGGTGGTTATAAATATCTGTCATGATCACCTGGTTAGTTAGACAAGTATCTTTGTTTTCTTCTCTCTCTTATTTCTTTATCATATAATGTGCAATGTATTAATAACAGTTAACTTTATATCCCAGTTTTTAAGTTACAGGATAGCAAGAAGAAGGGTGAACATTGCCTGAAACTTTGTATCCTCTAATGGGGAAAGGGTTAGCACATTTTCAGTTTTATGCAGGACAGTTGTAGCATGTTAGGCAAAAGTATGACTTTATTATTGTCTTTATTTAGAGACTAAATATGGTTTAAGGAGATGCAAATGGATGCGTAGTTGATAAGGAATGCGCTGTGATGGTTAGTTGTATATGACAACTTGCCTAGGATGTATTACACAATTATTCAGTTAAATACTAATCTAAGTGTTGCTGTGAAGGTATTTTGTAGAAGTGGCTAATATCTATAATAGACTTTATATAACCTTTAAGGAGATTATCCCTGATAATATAGGTGGGCCTCATTCAATCAGTTGAAAGGCCTTAAGAGCAAAACTGAAGTTTATCTGAACAAGAAGAAATCTATCTGTAGACTGCATCATCGGCTCCTGCCCAAGAGTTTCCAGCCTGCCATACAGTTTCAAACTTGCCCAGCTATACTTATACAGCTCCATAATTGTATAAGTCAATTCCTTGTTTTATTCTCTCTAGAATGGTAATTAGCATACATTAGGCCTTATTCTATCCTCTATAACTTTCAACCTCTCTTTAATATTTTTCATATATATATATAATTGGCTCTTTTTCTTTGGTAGGATCCTGACAAATACAGGATCTTGCTATTCCCTACCACTATGCTGATGTTATCAGAGATAGAGATAGAAAGAAGTCAATTATGTGCTTTCTCCTTGAAAACTTCATAACCTAAGGAATATGAAATATGAAAAGTCAGCACCGTAAATTAGGTCGGGTAGCAATATAGTATTGTGATGGTCAATTTTAGATATCAGTTTGGCTGGAATAAGGGATACTCAGAAAGCTGGTAAGGCATTATTTCTGAGTAGATCTGTTTCTGTGAGGATGGTTCCAGAAGAGACTGGCATTTGAATCAGTGGACTGAATAAAGAAGATCTGCCCTCACCCAAAGTGGTCAGGTACCATTCAACTGGTTGAGGACCAGAATAGAAAAGGCAGAGGAAAGGCAGATTTACTGTCTCTTCTGGAGCGAGGACATCCATTTTCTCTTGCCCTTGGACCTTAGAACTCCAGGTTCCCTGGCCTATGGATTCTGGGAGTTGCATTGCAACTCCCCAAGTTCTAAGTCCCTTGGACTTGGACTTAGTGATGCCACTGGCTTCTCTGGTTCTCCAGCTGGCACATGGCACGTCATGGAACTTTTCAGCCTCCATAACCATATTAGCCAATTTTCATTAAAAATCCCCCTCACTGGCTGGGCGCGGTGGTTCACACCTGTAATCCCAGCACTTTGGGAGGCTGAGGCGGGTGGATCACGAGGTCACGAGATAGAGACCATCCTGGCTAACACAGTGAAACTGCATATCTACTGAAAATACAAAAAAAAAAAAAAAAAAAAAATTAGCCAGGCATGGTGGTGGGTGCCTGTAGTCCCAGCTACTTGGGAGGCTAAGGCTGGAGAATGGTGTGAACCCGGGAGGTGGAGCTTGCAGTGAGCTGAGATCGCGCCACTGCACTCCAGCCTGGGTGACACAGCAGGACACTGTCAAAAAAAAAAAAAAATCCCCTCTCATATATCTCTATCTCCTTTAGGTTCTGTTTTTCTGGAGAACCCTGACAAATACAATTATTAAGTATCAAATGAGTAGCACTGAATTGAGTATTCAAGGAACTTGTGAAAAAGAGAGATCTCTATAGACTTAGAGAATGCTCAGGGCAGGTACTGTGGAGGAAATAAGTACGAGAATTAAGAGTGGACATCTTGGTTGAATTGAAGCTGTATATATCTAACTAAATTTCAATTGCTTCATTGGCTGTTTATTCATAAAAATTCCAAAGTGCCACTGAGTAATTAGACGTTCTGGCTGAAGCATCGTGAGGGGAGATGTTAAGCCTTCTAAACTAAAAAAAAAAGAAAAGAAAACATAACAAACACTGCATTTGGAGTTTAGAAAGCTTAAAAGACTGAATTCCTCTCTACCACTTGGAAAAAGTATGATCTTGGACAAATTCCATACTACTTTAAATCTCAGAGCCTTAATACATAAAATGGGAATAACAGTACACATCTCATCTATTATAAAGTCATAATGAGAAATAAATGAAATATAAGGTTCTTAGCACAGTGCCTTTCACAGAGGAAGTAATCAACCAATATGAGGTGAATGCAAAAACATCTCCACATCTCTAAAGAGAATGCTACTAAAATTGAAACCAAAACAATACTAAATTTCACATAATTATAAGAGGAAGTATCCTGGATAAATAGATTTTACATCAGTGTCATATGCTAATTTTTCAAAAGATAAAGTATCTGTCTTTAAAAAAATTATTTTACTCTGGTTCTGGTTCTGAAATCTGACCAGCCTTTTTTTTTTTTTTTTTTTTTTTAAATGAAGAGACAGACAGTGTCTCCCTCTGTCACTCAGCCTCTAGTAGTGACCTGATGATAGCTCACCATAACCTTGAACTCCTAGGCTCAACTGATCCTCCTGCCTCAGCTATCCAAAGTGCTAGGATTATAGGCATGAGCCACTGAGTCCACCCCTGACCAGGCTTTTATAATTTTACCATTTCCACTTTGTGTAAGAACTCTTAGAATACAATTTATATCTGAATTTCCTGTGTACATAAGGCATTTTTAATGAAAAAGAAGTTTTCTATCATCCAAAAAGTATGCTCTGCATTCATACTACAGTACCTTGAGGGATATCCTTAGGAAGAGAATATTTCTTCTTCTTTACAATAACACCTTTATTTTTCACTTGTCTAGCTCCTCCTGGTGATGCTCTAATAATACAGCATATTTCTGATGCATTTGCAGGAAACTGGAAAAGAAAAAAAGCAGATATTACATAATTCCTCCAAATATTACATTTGTATGTTGCTTTATTTCAGATGCAACTAGTCTTAATATCTGTATTTCTTAGATAATAATAGCAAGCATTTATTAAATGCTTACTCCACTCCTAACAGTAATTGGTTTTAAAACATATGTTCATTTAATATTCACAAAACCAAGCAAGGCAGATTATATTATCTCCATTTTATAAATGAGAAAACAGTTTTGGAGAGATTGACTTACTTAAGGATAGGGAGCAAGTAATGGTAGAGTTGAGATTCAAGCATGCTGAAGTAGGAGAGAAAGTTTGCATGATTTATTGAGTTAAAACACAAATTTAAATTTAACTGAGTTAAACACTAAATTCCTTAATTTTTTACCTCAGGTAATTCTGACAATTTCCCATCAGGCAGATAGTCTCTGGAATAAAAAAATACCGGCTGGGCACAGTGATTCATGCCCGTAATTCCAATACTTTGGGAGACCAATGCAGGAGGATTCCTTGAGGCAGAGGCAGAGGCTGAAGCGGAGGCAGAGGGGGAGGGGGAGGGAGAGGGAGTGGGAAGGGGGAAAGAAAGGAAAGAAATGCCCTATCTTTCAGAAGTGACGTATCTTGTTTTTTAGAATTCAGAAGCAGAGATGTATTTATCCAGGGCTTCTGTTATTTTAAATAAAGCCTATATAGAAACTTATGTAATTTTCTTTTTTTTCTTTTTTTTTTGAGACAGGGTCTCTTTCTTTTGCCCAGGCTGGAATGCAGTGGTGTGATCTCGGCTTAAAGCAACCTCTGCCTCCCAAGTTAAGTGATTTTCATACCTCAGACTCCAAGTAGCTGAAAGTACAGGCATGCGCCACTACATCCGGCTAATTTTTTTGTTTTTAGTAGAGATGGCATTTCACCATGTTGGCCAGGCTGGTCTCTAATTTCTGACCTCAGGTGATCTGCCCACCTCGGCCTCCCAAAGTGCTGGGATTACAGAGTCAGCCACCATGCCCGACCAGAAACTTCTTATGTAAATTAAAAAATATATTTTTTAAGTTTTGTAAGTACATAGTAGGTATATATTTATGCAGTACATGATATGTTTTGGTGCAGACATGCAATGCATAATAATCACATCTATGGAAAATCAGGTATCCATCCCCTCAAGCATTTATCCTTTGCATTATAAACAATCCAATTCGTTATTTTTAAATGTACAATTTTAAATACCAGACTTTTATAATTTTACCATTTCCACTTTGTGCAAGAACTCAGAATATAATTCATAACTGAATTTCCTGTGTACCTAAGGCAGTTTCCTATAGGGCCAGCAAATACTAGTCTTATTCATTCTTTCTGTTGTTTTGTACCCATTAACCATCCCCACCTACCCCCACCAATCCCCACCCCCAGGACCCAGCTATCCTTCCCAGTGTCTGGTAACCATCCTTCTATTCTCTATCTCCATGAGTTCAATTGTTTTGATTTTTAGATCCCACAAATAAGTGAGAACAAATGATGTTTGTCTTTCTGTGCATGGCTTATTTCCCTTAACATAATGACCCCCAGTTCCATCTATGTTGCTGCAAATGACAGGATCTCATTCCTTTTCATGGCTGAATAGTACTCCATTGTGTATAAGTATCACATTTTATTTATCCATTCATCTGTTGATGGACACTTAGGTTGCTTTCAAATCTTGGCTATCGTGAACAGTGCTGCAACAAACATGGGAGTGCAGATATCTCTCCGATATACTGGTTTCCTTTCTTTTGGGTATATACCCAGCAGTGGGATTGCTGGATTGGTAGCTCTATTTGTTTTTGTTTGTTTGTTTGTTTTCCCGAGATAGTGTTTCACTCTGTTGCCCAGGCTGGAGTGCAGTGGCATGATCTTGGTTCACTGCAAACTCTACCTACCAGGTTCAAGCAATTCTCCTGCCTCAGCCTACCAAGCAGCTGGGATTACAGATGCGCACCACCATGCTTGGCTAATTTTTGTAGTTTCAGTACAGACTGGGTTTCACTATGTTGGCCAGGCTGGTCTCGAACTCCTGACCTCGTGATCTGCCCACCTTGACCTCCCAAAATGCTGGGATTACAGGCATGAGTCACCACGCCTAGCCTATTTTTAGTTTTTTTGAGGAACCTCCAAACAGTTCTCCATAGAGGTTGTACTAATTGACATTCCCACCAACAGTTAATAAGGGTTCCCCTTCTCCACATCCTCACTAGCAACTGTTATTGCCTGAGTTTTGGATAAAAGCCATTTTAACTGGGGTGACATAATATCTTACTGTACTTTTGATTTGCATTTCTCTGATGATCAGTGATGTTGAACACTTTTTCATATACCTTTTTGTAATTTGTATGTCTCCTTTTGAGAAATGTCTTTTCAAATCTTTTCCCCATTTTTGAATCAGATTATTAGATTTTTTTTCCTACAGAGATATTTGAGCCCCTTTTCCCTGCAGAATTGTTTGAGCTCCTGGTTATTAATCCCTTGCCAGATGGGTAGTTTGCAAATATTTTCTCCCATTCTGTGGGTTGTCTCTTCACATTGTTGATTGTTTCCTTTGTTGTGCAGAAGCATTTTAACATGATGTGATCCTATTTGCCTATTTTTGCTTTGGTTGCCCGTGCTAATGGGGTATTATTCAATAAATATTTGCCCAATGTCCTAGAGTGTTTCCTCAATGTTTCCTTGTAGTAGTGTCATAGTTTGAGGTCTTAAGGTATTTAATCCACTTTAATTTTTCTATAAGGTTAACAGGTAAGGATCAACTTTCATTCTTCCCCATGTGAATATTCAGTTTTCCCAGTATAATTTACTGAAAAGACTGTCTTTCCCCAATGTATGTCCTTGCTACCATTATGGAAAATGAGCTCGCTTTAGATGTACAGATTTCTCTCTGGGTTCCCTATTCGGTTCCATTAGTCTGTGTGTCTCTTTTTATGCCAGTACCATGTTGTTTTCATAGCTCTGTAGTATAACTTGAAGTAATACCATTCTTCCAGTTTTGTTCTTTTTGCTCAGGATAGCTCTATTAGTCCGTTCTCACACTGCTATGAAAAAAATACCCCAAATTAGGTAATTTAGTAAGGAAGGAGGTTTAATTGACTCACAGTTCTACATGGCTGGGATAGCCTCGGGAAAGTTACAATTATGGTGAAAGGCACACCTCTTCACAGGATGGCAGAAGACAGAATAAGTGCCAAGTGAAGGGGCCCCTTATAAAACCATCGGATCTTGTGAAAACTCACTATCATGAGAACAGCATGAGGGAAACTGCCCCCATGATTCAATTACCTCCACCTTGTCCCACCTTTGACACATGGGGATTACTACAATTCAAGGTGAGATTTGCGTGGGAACACAGAGACCAACTGTATCAATAGCTTTGGCTATTCTGGATCTTTTGTGACTGCATGTAAGTTTTAGAATTGTTTTTCCTGTTTCTGTGAAGAATGTCATTGGTATTTTCATAGAAATTCCATTAAATTTGTACATTGCATTGAGTAGTATGGATATTTTTGTGATATTGACTCTTCCAATCTATGAACATGAAATATATTTCCATTTTTTTGGTGTCCTCTCCAATTTCCTTCATGTTTTATTCATTGTACAAATCTTTCACTTTTTTGGTTAAGTAAATTCCTAGGTATTTATTTTACCTACGGCTATTGTAAAAGGGATTACTTTTTAAATTTCTTTTTCAGATTGTTCACTGTTGGCATATAGAAATGCTACTGATTTTGGTATGTTGATTTTGTATCTTGCAACTTTCCTGAATTTATTTATCAATTCTAATAACTTTTTGGTGGAATCTTTAGGTTTTTTCAAGTATAAGATCATATTATCTGCAAACAAAGATAACTTCTTCCTTTCCAATTCAGATGCCCTTTATTTCTTTCTCTTGTCTGACTCCTCTAGGTAGGACTTCCAATACTATGTTGAATAACTGGTGAAAGTGAGCATCCTTGTCTTGTTCCAGGTTTTAAAAAAAATAGGCTTTCAATTTTTTCTCATTCAGTATGATACTAGCTGTGCATCTATTATGTATGGCTTTTATTATGTTTGACAGAGCAGAAGCACCGTCATCTCAGACAAATACCGCCACTTTAAGTTCCAGCTCCCTTTCTAGCCTCATGCATTTCAAGGAAATCATTTCTCTTCTACCTATAAGCAGCCAGAAAGAGCAGACAGTAAAACACAGATAAGACAGCTCCCACACAGAGGGAGATGGGGGGAAAGTCTCTTGGGTAACTGCCAAACTTCACCCTCATACAATGGGCCCCAGTTAAACAGTGGGCCTTAATAGGCACATTCCTTTCCCTGCAGGTGCACTAAGATAGGGAAGCTAAAAGCAGACTGGGGGCGTTGGTAGTGGGGAGTTATGCCTGCAGATGCAGAAAGATGTATGGGAACACACACACAACTCTCCCTCCCAGATAAGCACAACAGACCAGGCATGGTGGCTCATGCCTGTTATCCCAGCACTTTTGAGAGGCCAAGATGGGAGGATCAGTTGACGTCAGGAGTTCAAGACCAGCCTAGCCAACATGGTGAAACCCCAACTCTACCAAAAATACAAAAATTAGCCAGGCATGGTGGTGCATGCCTGTAATCCCAGCTACTCTGGAGGCTGAGGCAAGAGAATTTCTTGAACTCCTGAGGTGGAGGTTCACTTCCAGCCTGGGTGACAGAGCTAAAAGCTAGACTCCATCTAAAAAAAAAAAAAAAAAAAAAAAAAAAAAAAAAAAAAAAAGCACAACAGAAAGACACAGAAGCAATCCAAGCTTCTAATAAACTCTCCCACTCTGAATCCTTAAAAACTCTTAGTCTATAAGACAGTGTGCCTCTGACCTAACTCGGCCAGAAGGCTCCTCTCAGGTTTGTTTTCTCTAAGACAAACCTGCCTTGACTGGAAAGCTACCTTTCTTGTTTCTTTCCTTTCTTTAATTCTTACAATGTTGAGATATGTTCCTTCTATGCCCAGTTTTTTGAGTGTTTTTATCATGAAGGGGTATTAAACTTTATCACATGCTTTTCAGCATCAATTGATCATATGGATTTTGCCCTTCATTCTGTTGACACAAAGTATCATGTTGATTGATTTGCATATGCTTAACCATCCTTGCATCCCTGGGATAAAACCTACTTTGTCATGGTAAATGGTTTTTATTTATTTATTTATTTATTTATTTATTTAATTTTGAGATGGAGTCTCACTCTGTCACCCAGGCTGGGGTACAGTGGTGTGTTCTCAGCTCACTGCAACCTCTGCCTCCCAGGTTCAAGTGACTCCCCTGCCTCAGCCTCCTGAGTAGCTGGGATTACAGGTGTGCACCACCATGCCTGGCTAATTTTTTTGTATTTTTAGTAGAGACAGGGTTTCAGCATGTTGGCCAGGCTGGTCTCCAACTCCTGACCTCAGGTGATCTGCCTGCCTCAGCCTCCCAAAAGTGCTGGGATTACAGACGTGAACCACTGTGCCTGGCTCATAAATGATCTTTTAAATGTATTGTTGAATTTGGTTTGCTACTATTTTGTTGAGGATTTTTCCATCAATATTCATCAGAGACATTGGCCTATAATTTTCTTTTTTTGAGGCGTCTTTCTCTAGTTTTGGTATCAGGGTAATTCTGGTCTCATAGAATGAATTTGGAAGTATTCCCTCCTCCATTTTTCAGAACAGTTTGAGTAGGATTGGTATTAGTTCTTCTTCAAATGTTTGGTAGAATTCAGCAGCAAAGCCATGAGGTCCTGGGCTTTTCTTTACTGGCAGACTATTATGGCTTCAATCACATTACTTGCTATTGGTCTATACAGGTTTTTGATTGATGGTTCAATCTTTGTAGGTTCTCTGTGTCTCAAAATTTCTCCATTTCTTTTAAATTTTCCAAATTATTGGCATATAGTTGCTCACAGTGGCCACTAATGATCCTTTGAATTTCTGTAGTATTCATTGTAATGTTCCTTCTTCATCTCTGATTTTATTTACTTGAGTCTTCTTTTTTTCTTAGTCTGGCTAATGGTTTGACAATTTTGTTTATCTTTTCAAAATACCAACATTTTGTTTTTTTGATCTTTTGTATGTTTCTTCAAATTCATTTATTTCTGTGCTGATCTTTATTATTTCTTTTCTTTTACTAATTTTGGGTTTGCTTTACTCCTGCTTTTTCTAGTTCTTTAAGATGTGTCGTTAAGTTGCTTATTTGAAGGTTTTCCTCTTTTCTGATGTAGGTACTTACAGCTCTAAATTTCCATTAGTACTGCTTTTGCTGTATCCCATAGGTCTTGGAATGTTGTGTCTCCATTATTATTTGTTTCAACAATATTTTCAATTTCCTTCTTAATTTGTCATTGACCACTGGTCATTCAGGAGCATACTGTTTAAATGCCAGGTGTTTGTATAATTTCCAAAATTCCTCATTATTGATTTGAAGTTTTACTCCATTGTGGTCAGGATAGATGCTTGATATTGTTTCAATTTTTTGAGTGTTTTAAGACTCATTTTGTGACTCAATACATGGCCTGTCCTTTGAGAATGATTCATGCACTGAGGAGAAAAATGTGTATTCTGAAGCCACTGGATAAAATGTTCTATAAATATATATTAGGTCCATTTGTTCTACAGTGCAGATTAAGTCTGATGTTTCTTTGTTGATTTTCTGTCTGGGAGATCTGTCCAATGCTGAAAATGGGCTGTTTAAGTCTCTAGCTGTTGTTATATTGAGTTCTGCCTTTTTTTTTTTTTTTTTTTTTTTTTTTTTTTGTGAGACAAGATTTACTCTTTTGCCCAGGGTAGAATGCAGTGATCCAAACACAGCTCACTGCAGCCTCAACCTCCTGGAATCAAGCAGTCCTTCCACTTCAGCCTCATGTATAGCTGGTACCACCATGCCTGGCTTTTTTTTTTTTTTTTTTTTTTTTTGGAGACATGGGGTCTCACTTTGTTACCCAGGCTGGTCTCAAACTCCTGGGCTCAAGTGATCCTCCCACTTTGGCCTCCCAAAGTGCTGAGACTACAGGCATGAGCCACCACGCCCAGCCTCTCTCTTTAGCTCTACTAATATTTGCTTTATATATCTGGGTGCTCCAGTGTTAGGTGCATATGTATTCACAATATGCTCTTACTGAACTGACCCCTTTATCTGTATGTAATAACCTGCTTTGTCTTTTCTTACAGCTTTTGCCTTTAAATCTGTTTTGTCTATGTATAGCTACTGCTATTTTTTTTTTTTTTTTTTTTTTTGGTTTCTATTGGGATAAAATATCTTTTTCCATCCCTTTATTTTCAGTTTGTATCTTTATAGCTGAAGTGTGCTTCTTGTAGGCAACAGATAATTTAGTCTTGTTTTCTTTTTTTTTTTTTTTTAATCCATTCAGCCACTCTATGTCTTTTCATTGGAGAGTTTAGTCCATTTGCATTCAATGTTGTTATTGATAGTTAGGGACCTACTGCTGCCATTTTATTATTTGTTTTCTGTTGACTGACGGTCTTCTCTTTCTTTTTCCCTTCCTTCCTGTCTTCCTTTTAGTGAAGATGATTTGCTCTTGCAGTACACTTCAATTTCTTGCTTTTTATGTTTTGTGTATCCGTTGTATGTTTTTTGATTTGAGGTTACCATGAGGCTTGCAAATATTATAACTATGTTAAACTGATGACAACACTGATTTCATAAACATGCAAAAATAATATTAAAACTCTATAACTTTGTCCCCTTGCCTTTTAACTTTTTGTTTTTTCTCTTTATGTCTTATTGTACTGTCTATGTCTTGAAAAGTTGTAGTTATGATTTACTGGTTCACTGTTTATTCTCCTTAAGTCAAGAGAAGTTTATACACTGTGATAACAATGTGATACTATTCTGTTTTTCTCTGTGCTTACTATTACCAGTGAGTTTTCTACCTTTAAATGATTTCTTATTGTTTATTAACATCCTTTTCTTTCAGAATGAAGAAATCCCTTTAGCATTTTCTGTAGGACAAATCCGGTGTTGACGAAATCCCTCAGCTTTTGTTTGTCAATGGAGATCTCTATTTCTCCTTCATGCTTAAAGGATTTTTTTGACAGATATACTATTCGAGAGTAAAAGTTGTTTTCCTTCAGCACTTCAAATATGTCATGCCACTCTCTCCTGGCCTGTAAGGTTTCTACTGTAAAGTCTGCTGCTGGATGTATTAGAGCTTCATTTTATGTTGTTTCTTTTTTTTTCCTTGCTGCTTTTAGGATCTTTACTATATCCTTGACCTTTCAGAGTCTGATTATTAAATGCCTTGAGGTAGTCTTCGGATTAAATCTGCTTGGTGTTCTACGAACTTCTTGTCCTTGGATATTGATATCTTTCTCTATGACTGGGAAGTTCTCTGTTATTATCCCTTTAAATAAACTTTTTTTTTTTTAATTATTTTTATTATACTTTAAGTTCTAGGGTACATGTGCATAACGTGCAGGTTTGTTACATATGTATACCTGTGCCATGCTGGTGTGCTGCACCCATCAACTCGTCAGCACCCATCAATTCATCATTTATATCATGTATAACTCCCCAATGCAATCCCTCCCCCTCCCCCCTCCCCATGATAGGCCCCGGTGTGTGATGTTCCCCTTCCCAAGTCCAAGTTTCCTCATTGTTCAGTTCCCACCTATGAGTGAGAACATGCAGTGTTTGCTTTTCTCTTCTTGTGATAGTTTGCTAAGAATGATGGTTTCCAGCTGCATCCATGTCCCTACAAAGGACGCAAACTCATCCTTTTTTATGGCTGCATAGTATTCCATGGTGTATATGTGCCACATTTTCTTAATCCAGTCTGTCACAGATGGACATTTGGGTTGATTCCAAGTCTTTGCTATTGTGAATAGTGCCACAATAAACATACGTGTGCATGTGTCTTTGTAGTAGAATAATTTATAATCCTTTGCGTATATACCCAGTAGTGGGATGGCTGGGTCATATGGTACATCTAGGTCTAGATCCTTGAGGAATTGCCATACTGTTTTCCATAATGGTTGAACTAGTTTACAATCCCACCAACAGTGTAAAAGTGTTCCTATTTCTCCACATCCTCTCCAACAACTGTTGTTTCCTCACTTTTTAATGATTGCCATTCTAACTGGTGTGAGATGGTATCTCATTGTGGTTTTGATTTGCATTTCTCTGATGGCGAGTGATGATGAGCATTTTTTCATGTGTCTGTTGGCTGTATGAATGTCTTCTTTTGAGAAATGTCTGTTCATATCCTTTGCCCACTTTTTGATGGGGTTGTTTGTTTTTTTCTTGTATATTTGTTTGAGTTCTTTGTAGATTCTGGACATTAGCCCTTTGTCAGATGAGTAGGTTGCAAAAATTTTCTCCCATTCTGTAGGTTGCCTGTTCACTCTGATGGTAGTTTCTTTTGCTGTGCAGAAGCTCTTTAGTTGAATTAGATCCCATTTGTCAATTTTGGCTTTTGTTGCCGTTGCTTTTGGTGTTTTAGACATGAAGTCCTTGCCCATGCCTATGTCCTGAATGGTACTACCTAGATTTTCTTCTAGGGTTTTTATGGTATTAGGTCTAACATTTAAGTCTCTAATCCATCTTGAATTAATCTTCGTATAAGGAGTAAGGAAAGGATCCAGTTTCAGCTTTCTACTTATGGCTAGCCAATAACTATATAGCAGACAAAACAGAATTCAAGACAAAAGAAAACATTATTAGAAACAGAAAGGCTTGCTAAAGAATGAAAACTGGTTCAGTTCACCAGAAAAACATAACAATCATAAACATGCATGGAATAAATAAAAGAGCTTCAAAATACATAAAGCAAAACTTTATAGATCTATAGGAAGAAAGTAATGAATCTACCATCATAATAGTGGCTAATTTCAACACATTCCTCTATGTTATTGATGGCTTAAATGATAAGCTATTAGGAAAGATAGAGAAATATTGAAAAACAGAATTAACAAGTTTTATTTAATTCACATATGGAGAATTTACCTACCAACAGTTACAGAATAAACATTACTTTCAAACACATGCAACATTTAATAAAAATTGACCATGTATTAGGCTGTAAGGCATCTATCAATATATTTCAAAAGAATTTGCCAGGCATGGTAGTGCACGACCATGGTCCCATCTACTCAGGAGGCTAAAGTGGGAGGATCACTTGAGCCCAGGAGTTTGAGGCCATGAACATGCCACTGCACTCCAGCCTGGGTGACAGAGCAAGACCCTGTCTCAAAAAAAAAATTAAATTAATTAATTAATTAAGGTTAGAAGATAAAGTAACCATGAAATAGTGAAGTACCCAGAGAACAAAAAAAAAAGCTGCTGTACATTAAAAATATGATTACATAGTACAAAAGCTTAAATATAAGATTTGTTTTGAGACAGGTCTGGTTCTGTCGCCCAGGCAGGAATGCAGTGGCATGATCTCACAATCTTAGTTCACCGCAATCTCTGCCCCCCGGGCTCAAGTCATCCTCCCACTTCAGCCTCCTGAGTAGCTGGGACTACAGGCACACACCATCATGCCCTGCTAATTTTTGTATTTTTTTTAGAGAGGGGATTTCACCATGTTGTCTAGGCTGGTCTTGAACTCCTGAGCTTAAGTGATTTGCTGCCTTTGGCCTTCCAAAGTTCTGGGATTATAGGCGTGAGCCACTGTGCCTGGCCTAATATAAGATTTGGAAGAAAAAATTGAGGAAATCTTCCAGAGAGTAGAACAAAACGACAAAAGGTTTTTAGAAGAAGATAGGAAGATGAGAAGGCCAATATAGGAAGCCCAATCTCCATATAATAGATGCTCAAAAAAGAAAGAAGTAGAGATTATCAATAAAATAATTTTTAAAATTTCCCCAAAGCAAGGTGCTTATTTTTCCAAATTAAAAGAATCTACCATGTTCTAACACATTACATAGAAAAACACTCATACTAAAGCACATTTCAAAGAATCCATACCAGGTATGCAACACTTCTCTGACCATGATGTAATTAAGTTGAAAGTGAATAACAAATATATGTTAAAAGTCTTAATGGGCTCAGAATTTCTAAAATCCACATTTCTAAGGAACTCCTCGGTCAAACGAAAAGTCAAAATGGAATGTAAAACTACATAAACCCAAATAATACTGAAATTATAACCTATCAAACTTGTTGGATAAAGCTAAACCAGTACTAAGCAATGTATAAAATAAGCTGAAAGAAAATAGAAGGAAAAAGTCAATAAAGATAAAAGCAGAAACCACTGAAGCACATCATCATAAAATTTCAGAATATAAGGGACAAGGAGAAGATCTTCTGGCTTCCATAGAGAAATAGTTGATCATTAATAAAGGAGTAGAGATCAACATGGCTTCTCAAAGCAACACTGGAAGCTAGAACTATAATAAAGTTATGCTGAAAAAATTATAAAGAAAATTATTTCCACCTAAAATTCTAGCCAACTTAAATAATCAATCAAATATGAAGATGAAATAAAAACATTTTCGGTCACGAAAAGTCTCAAACAATTTCTGTAACATGCACCCTTTCATAGGAAACCAATGGAAGATTAGCTTCTAGACTAAGGCAAAAAGAGAAAGCCATGGGATGGGGAAAACAGAAGACTGGCAAAGTGAGTTCCCAGGATGATGGTACGAGGAAATCCTAGGATGGGGCACAGAGGGCAATAGCAACATATGGGAGAACAGGTCAGAATGCTCTAGGAGAGACTTCCTTAGTAAACTGAAATTTGTGGCAAATTTGGTGAATCTGAAGCTCTAGAGAGGCAATACAGGCAATTGGCAAAGAGTTTAGGATGGACTAAACAGAAAAATAAAAAAGCAAGCGTTATGGGTTGAATTGTGTTCTCCTCCCAAAACATATGTTAAAGTCCTAACCCCCAGTACTTGTGAAGGTGACCTTGTTTGGAAATAAGGCCTCTGCAGACTTAATCAAGTTAAGATCACAAAGACAAAGGGGGAAGACAGTCATGTGAAGATGGGAGGTAGATATTGGAGTTATGCTGCCACAAGCCAAGAAATGCCTGAGTTTAACAGAAGATAGAAGAAAGTGCCTCCCCTCACGGCTGTGGAGGAAGCATGGCCCTGCCAACACCTTGATTTCAGACTTCTGGCCTCAGGAAATGAGAGAATAGATTTCTGTTGTTTTAAGAAGCCACCTAGTTTGTGGTTCTTTGTTACAGCATCTTTAAGGCATTAATGTAAGAAGTAAACAAGTTAATAATTTACTCTAGGAGAAACACACAAAAAAGTGGTCACAGTTTACCATCTGCCATAAATTGGGTAGAATCTCCACTGATTTTAAGATTTATGAGACTGGGCACAGTGACTCATGCCTGTAATACCAGCACTTTGGGAGGCTGAGGTGGGCAGGTCGCTTGATTGCAAGAGTTTGAGATCAGCCTAGGCAATGTGGTGAAACCCCATCTCTACTAAAAAAAAATAAAAAAATAAAAAATACAAAGATTATCCAGGTGTGTTGACACATGCCTGTAGTCCCAGTTACTTGGGAGGCTGAGGTGGGAGGATCAATTGAGCCTGGGAGGTCAAGGCTACAGTGAACCATTATCATGCCACTGCACTCCAG
Source organism: Rhinopithecus roxellana (assembly GCF_007565055.1). NCBI lineage: Eukaryota > Metazoa > Chordata > Mammalia > Primates > Cercopithecidae > Rhinopithecus > Rhinopithecus roxellana. The sequence continues at coordinate 115,597,939 of NC_044551.1, read as the reverse complement.
TCTAGGCAACAGAGTGAGATCCTGTCTGAAAGAAAAAGATTTATGAAACAGAAAACAAAACAAACAAACAAACAAAAAACCTTAAAGCCTATTTACATTACAAAAGAAAGTAAATTAAATGAGGCAATGATTGGAAATATAACAGAAAATGAGTTTAACACATTTTCAAAAGAAAAACATCTGCTCAGCAAAATTCTCATCTTCCTTTTGGTTATAAACTTTGTCACCTGACCACAGAAGTAAGCAAGTGACCCAGGATTAGCCAATTATAGTTTACCATTTCCCTGGCAATTGTAATTGGTCCAAAATATAGGCATGTGGAACAGTCAAAGCTAACTGGAGCCCTTAACCAGGACTGAAAAACAAACACACCTAGAAAGAAACCTCTCCCCTTCAATTTAGACTATGATAAAGTAAGCCACAAGAGATGGGTGGAAGTCTGTTTCTTGGGTGGAAGCCCAAGAAAATGAAGCCAATCAAAGATAGGTTAACATTTTAATAACAAGAACAAACAAAACCTACAAGACCTGAGGAGGACTTCGGTTTTTTAACTTTTTTATTTTTATTTTTTTTAGACAGAGTCTCACTACGTCACCCAGGCTGGAGTGCAATGGCGCGATCTCAGCTCACTGCAACCTCTGCCCCCTGGGTTCAAGTGATTCTCCTGCCTAAGCCTCCCGTGTAGCTGGGACTATAGGCATGCGCCATTGTAGCCAGCTAATTTTTGTATTTTTAGAAGAGTCAGGGTTTCGCCATGTTGGCCAGGCTGGTCTTGAACTCTTGATCTCTGGTGATCCGCCTGCCTTGGCCTCCGAAAGTGCTGGGATTACAGGTGTGAATTGAAGAGGACTTTCTAACAAAATGCACTAAAGTTTGGATTCAACACTCTCCTTCCCATTTACATGAGTCAATAAATCTCCTTTTGGCCAGGCATGGTGGCTCACACCTCTAATTCCAACACTTTGGGAGGCCAAGGCAGTAGGACTGCTTGAGGTCAGGAGTTTGAGACCAGTCTGGGCAACAAAGTAAGACCACTGTTTCAAAAAAAAAAAAAAAATTAAGAATTAGCCAGTCATGGTGCCACATGCTTGTAGTCCTAGCTACTCAGAAGGCTGAAGTGGGAGGACTGCTTAAGCCCAGGAGTTTGAGATTACAGTGAACTGTATCACACCACTGTATTCCAGCCTGGATGACAGAGCAAGACTGTGTCTCAATCAATCAATCAATCAATCAGGAAGTCAATAAATCCTCCTTCTACACTTTTTATTTTTGGCTTACGCTATTTGAGTTTTTTTGTGATTGTTACTGTATGAGTCTGTTTTCACGCTGCTGACAAAGACACACCAGAGACTGGGAAGAAAAAGAGGTTTAACTGGACTTACAGTGCCACATGGCTGGGGAGGCCTCAGAATCATGGCAGGAGGTGAAAGGCGTTTCTTACATGGTGACAGCAAAAGAAAATAAGGAAGAAAACAAATGCGGAAACCCCTGATAAGCCCATCAGATCTCATGAGGCTTATTCACTATCACAAGAACAGCATAGGAAAGACTGGTCCCCATGATTCAATTACCTTCCCTGGGTCCCTCCCACAATACACAGGAATTATGGGAGATATAATTCAAGATTTAGGTGGGGACACAGCCAAACCATATCATTCTACCCTTCGCACCTCCAAATCTCATGTCCTCACATTTCAAAGCCAATCATGGCTTCCCAACAGTCTCCCAAAGTCTTAACTCATTTCAGCCAAAAGTCCACAGTCCAAAGTCTCATCTGAGACAAGGCAAGTCCCTTCTGCCTATGAGCCTGTAAAATCAAAAGCAAGCTAGTTACTTCCTAGATACAACGGGGGTACAGGTATTGGGTAAATACAGCCATTCCAAATAGGAGAAATTGGCCAAAACAAAACAAAGGGGTTACAGGGCCCATGCAAGTCTGAAATCCAGCAGGGCAGTCAAATTTTAAAGCTCCAAGATGATCTTTTTTTGACTCCAGGTCTCACATCCAGGACACACTGATGCAAAACGTGGGTTCCCATGGTCTTGGGCAGCTCCACCCCTGTGGCTTTGCAGGGTACAACCTCCCTCCTGGCTGCTTTCATGGGCTGGTGTTGAGTGTCTGTGGCTTTTCCAGGTGCACGCTGCAAGCTGTTGGTGGAGCTACCGTTCTGAGGTCGGGAGGACAGTGGCCTATTTCTCACAGCTCCAGTAGGCAGTGCCTCAGCAGGGACTTTCTGTGGGGACTCCAACCCCACATTTCTCTTCTGCACTGCTCTACCAGTGAGAACCCCACCCTTGCAGCAAAATTCTACCTGGGCATCCAGGCATTTCCATATATCCTTTGAAATCTAAGAGGAGGTTCCCAAACCTCAGTTCTTGACTTCATCATCTGAAGCCATGGCCCAAGCTCTGCATTTGCCCCTTTCAGCCAGAGCTAGAGCGGCTAGGATACAGAGCACCACGTCTCTAGGCTGCACACAGCACAGGGATCCTGGGCCTGGCCCAGAAAATCACTTTTTCCTCCTAGGCCTCCAGGCCTGTGATGGCAGGGGCTGCCATGAAGACCTCTGACATGCCCTGGAAACATTTTCCCCATTGTCTTGGGGATTAACATTTGGCTCCTCATTACTTATGCAAATTTCTGCAGCCAGCTTGAATTTCTCCTCAGAGAAGGGGATTTTCCTTTCTATCACATTGTAAGGCTGCAAATTTTTCAAACTTTTATGCCCTGTTTCTCTTTTAAAACAGAACGCTTTTAATAGCACCCAAGTCACCTCCTGAATGCTTTGTTGCTTAGAAATTTCTTCTCCCAGATACCCTAAATCATCTCTCTCAAGTTCATAGTTCCATAAATCTCTAGGGTAAGGGCAAAATGCTGCCAGTCTCCTTGCTAATTTGCTAAAACATAAGAAGAGTCACCTTTGCTCTAGTTCCCAACAAGTTCCTCATCTCCATCTGAGACCACCTCAGCCTGGACCTTATTGTTTATATTGTGATCAGCATTTTTGTCAAAGCCATTCAACAAGTCTCTAGGAGGTTGTAAACTTTCCCGCATTTTCCTGTCTTCTTCTGAGCCCTCCAAACTGTTCCAACCTCTGCCTGATACCCAGTTCCAAAGTTGCTTCCACATTTTTGGTTTAATTGGACTAACAGTTCCACATGGCTTGGGAGGTCTCAGAATCATGGCAGGAGGCAAAAGGCACTTCTTACATGGTGGCAGCAAGAGAAAATGAGGAAGAAGCAAAAGTGGAAACCCCTGATAAACCCATCGGATCTTGTGAGGCTTATTCACTAACATGAGAATAGCATGGCAAAGACCAGCCCCCATGATTCAATTACTTCCCACTGAGTCCCTCCCAGACAACATATGGGAATTCTGGGACATACAACTCAAGTTGAGATTTGAGTGCGGACACAGCCAAACCATATCAGTAACCAAAGAAACCTCTGAAATATAATAAATTAATAATAAATTAATGTCTACCAAGTTCTAAGAAGAAAATGTTTATAAAATGTTTATCTTTCCTTTGTTTCTATACAAAGATATTCTCAGATAATAAAAACTTCAAAAATAAATCACTGCATTCTTCATGAAAACCTTGTCTTCAGACACTCTACCTACCTAAGAAATAAATAAAAGTCAACAACTAAAAAAATGAGAGCGCTATGATGAAAGATAACTGGTAGTGGATACTAAAACAAACCGTTTTATATGTTATATTTTGGTTTGGAAGGAGACGTGTACTAAGTGTACACTGTATTTTATTTATAATCACCATTTTATTTTTTCCAGCTTTTCTCAAGTATAATTGACAAATAAAAATTGCATATATTCAAAGTGTACATGATTTGATATACACATACATTGTGTAAGAAGTACCACAATCAAATTAACACATCCATCAACACACAGCTTCCCCTTTTTGTATATGGTAAGAACATTTCAAATCTGCTCTCTTATTATATTTCAAGTAAACAATTCACTGTTATTAACTATAGTTACCATGCTGTACATTAGATTCCCAGAACATACACATTTTATAACTGAAAGTTGTACCCTTTGACCAGCATCTCTCCATTTCCCCCAGCCCTAGCCCCTGTCAACCACCATTCTACTCTCTGCATCTGAGAGTAGAATTTTTAGATCCCACATATAAGTGAGATCATACATATTTGTCATTTTATATCTGGCTTATTTCACTTAGTATACTGTCATCCAGGTTCATACATGTCACCTTTCTTCTTTTCTAATGGCTGATTGGCAAATGTATGCCACATTTTCTTTATCCATTAATCTGTCAATGGACACTCGTGTTGTTCCCACATCTTGACTATTGTAAATATTGCTGCAATAAACATGGTAGTACAGATATCTCTTTGAGATACTGATTTCATTTCCTTTGAATATATACACAAAGTTGAAATTACTGGAACCTATATTTTTAATTTTTTGAGGAACCCCCATCCTTTTTTCCATAATAATGATACCAATTTACATTCCCATCAGCAGTGTATAAGGGTTCCACTTCCCTACACTCTTGCCTATACTTTTTAATCTGTTGTTTTTAAAATAAGCAATTCTAACAGGTATGAGGTGATCTCTCATTGTAGTTTTGATTTGAATTTCCCTGATTAGTGACATTGAGCTCTTCATGTAAGTGTTGGCCATTTGTATGTCTTTTTTGGAGAAATGGCAATTCAGGTCCTTTGAGCATTTTGAATACAGCTATTTGGTTTTTTGCTATTGAGTTTTGTGTTCCATATATATATCTCTCTCTCCAAATATATGATATTTGGATATCATATATATATAATACCAACTCCTTATCAGATATATGGTTTGCAAATATTTTCTAACATTCCCTAGGTGTCTATTCATCATGTCGTTTTCTTTGTTGTACTGAAGCTTTTTTATTAGATGCAGTCCAGAATGTTTATATTTGCTTTTGTTGCCTGTGCTTTTGGTGTCATATCCAAGAAATGCACTGCTAAGACCAATACCAACAGGATTTTTCCCTATGTTTTGTTTTGGGAGTTTTATTATGATTTCAGGTCTTACATTTAAGTCTTTAATCCATTTTGAGTTAATTTTTATATATGCTGCACTTCTGGGCACTCTGCTCTGTTTCATTGGTGTATATGTCTGTCTTTTTTTAACTTTTAAGTTCAGGGGTACATGTAGAGATTTGTTATTAGGTAAACCCGTGTCATGGGGGTTTGTTGTACAGATTATTTTGTCATCCAGGTATTAAGCATAGTACCCATTAGTTATTTTTCCTGTTCCTCTCCCTCCTCCCACTCTCCACCCTTTAAAAGGCCCCTGTGTTGTTCCCCTGTATGTGTCCATGTGTTCTTATCATTTAGCTCTCATTTATAAGTGAGAATATGCCATATTTGGTTTTCTGTTCCTGTGTTAGGTTGCTAAGGATAATGGCCTCCAGCTGCATTCATGTTCCTGCAAAAGACATGATCTCATTCTTTTTTCATGGCTGCATAGTATTCCATGGTGCATATGTACCACATTTTCTTTGTCCAGTCTACCACTGATGGGCATTTAGGTTGACTCCATGTCCTTGCTATTGTGAACAGTGCTGCAGTGAACACACACACACATGTGTCTTTATGGTAGAACAATTTATATTCCTTTGGGTATATACCCAATAATGAAATTGCTGGGTTGAATGGTAGTTCTGTTTTTAGCTGTTCCAGGAATTGCCATACTGCTTTCCACAATGGTTGAACTAATTTACACTCACACTAACAGTGTATGACTGTTCCTTTTTCTCCACAACCTCATCAGCATCTATTTTTTTACTTTTTAATAATTGCCATTCTAACTGGTGTGAGATGATATCTCATTGTGGTTTTGATTAGCATTTCTCTAACCATCAGTGATGTTGAGCTTTTTTTTACATGCTTGTTTGGCCACATGTATGTCATCTTCTGAAAAGTGTCTGTGCATGTCCTTTGACCAGTTTTTAATGTTTTTTTTTTTTTTCTTGTAAATCTGTTTCAGTCCCTTGTAGATGCTGGATATTAGACCTTCGTTAGATGCATAGTTTGGGGAGATTTTCTCCCATTCTATAGGTTGTCTGTTTACTCTATTGATAGTTTATTTTGCCATGGAGAAAGTCTTTAGTTTCATTAGATCCCACTTGTCAATTTTTGCTTTGTTGCAATTGCTTTTGGCATCTTTGTCATGAAATCTTTGCCTGTTCCTATGTCTCCAGGATTTTCATAGTTTTGGGTTTTACATTTAGGCCTTCAATCCATCTCGAGTTGATTTTTACACATGGTGTAAGGAAGGGGTTCATTTTCAATCTTCTGTATATGGCTAATCAGTTATCCAAGCACCATTTATTGAATAGGGAGTCCTTTTTCCTTTGCTTGCTTTTCTCAGCTTCGTCCAAGATCAGATGATTGTAGGTGTATGGCCTTATTTCTGAGCTCTCTATTCTGTTCCTTTTGTCTATTTGTGCCAGTACCATGCTGTTTTGGTCACTATGGCCCTGTAGCATAGTTTGAAGGTAATGTGATACTTCTTCTTGCTTAGAATTGCCTTGGCTATTCAGGATCTTTTAAGATTTCATACAGATTTTAAAATAGCTTCTAGTTCTGTGAAGAATATCACTGGTACTTTGATAGGAATAGCATTGAATCTATAAATTGCTTTGGGTAGTATGGCCATGTTAACGATGTTGATTCTTTCTATTCATAAGCATGGGATGTTTTTCCATTTGTTTGTGTCATCTCTAATTTCTTTCAGCCATGGTTTGTAGTTCTCTTTGTTGAGATCTTTCACCTCCCTAGTTAGCTGTATTCCTAAGTATTTTATTCTTTTTCTGGCAATTCTGAATAGGATTGTGTTTCTGATTTGGTTCTTGGCTTAACTGTAATTGGTGTATAGGAATGTTAGTTATTTTTGTACATTGATTTTGTATCCTTAGAATTTGCTGAAATTGTTTATTAGCTTAAGGAGCTTTTGGGCCAAGAATATGGAGTTTTCTAGATATATGATCACGTAGCCTGCAAACACGAATAGTTTGACATCCTCTCTTCCTATTTCTATGCGTTTTATTTCCTTCTCTTACCTGATTGCTCTGGCCAAGATTCCTAATACTATATTAAAGAGGAATGGTGACAGAGGGCATTCTTGTCTCTCTTGTGCTGGTTTTCAAGGGTAGTACTTCTGTTTTTGCCTATTCAGTATGATGTTGGCTGTTGGTTTGTCTTGGATGTCTTTTTTTATTTTGAGGTATATTCCTTCAATATCTAGTTTATTGGTAATTTTTAACATGAGGTGGTGTTGAATTTTATCAAACACCTCTTCTGCATCTATTGAGATAATAACGTGGCTTTTGTCTTTAGTTCTGTTTATGTGATGAATCACATTGATTTGTGTATACTGACTCAACCTTGCATCCCAGGATAAAGCCTACTTAACTGTGGTGAATTAGCTTTTTGATGTGCTGCTAGAATTCAGTTTGCCCATATTTTGTTGAGGATTTTTGCATCAATGTTCATCAAGGATATTGGTCTGAAGTTTTCTTTTTTTTGTCGTGTTTCTGCCAGGTTTTGGTACAAGGATGATACTGGCCTCATAGAATACGTTAGAGGGGAGTCCTTCATTTTCAATTTTTGGGAATAGTTTAAGTAGAAATGGTATTAGATGTTCTTTATACTTCTGGCAGAATTTAGTTGAGAATCCTGGTCCTGGGCTTTTTCTGGTTGGTAGGCTTTTATTTTTTATTTTTATTTTTATTTTTTTATACTTTAAGTTCTAGGGTACATATGCACAACATGTAGGTTTGTTACATATGTATACAAGTGCCATGTTGGTGTGCTGCACCCATTCACTTGTCATTTACATTAGGTATATCTCCTAATGCTATCCCTCCCCCCTCACCCCACCCCACGACAGGCCCCGGTGTGTGATGTTCCCCTTCCTGTGTCCAAGTGATTCAATTTTGGAACTCATTATTGGTCTGTTCAGAGATTCAATTTCTTCCTGGTTCAGGAAGGTGTATGTGGGAGGGTGCATGTGTACAGGAATTTATCCATTTATTCCAGAATTTCTAGTTTGTGTACATAGAGGTTTTCATAATATTATCTGATGGTTATTTGCTTTTCTGTGGGACCAGTGTTAATATCCCTTTTGTTGCTTCTAATTGTGTTTATTTGGCTCTTCTCTCTTTTCTCTATATTAGTCTAGCTAGCAGTCTATGCATTGTATTGTTTTTCCAAAAACCAACCCCTGGATTTGTTGATCTTCTGAATGGTTTATCATGACTCAATCTCCTTCAGTTCAGCTTTGATTCTGGTTGTTTCTTGTCCTCTGCTAACTTTGGGGTTGGTTTCCTCTTGGTTGTCTTTTAGTTGTGATGTTAAGTTGTTAATTTGAAATCTTTCTAACTTTTTAATGTGTTCATTCAGTGCTATAAATTTCCCTCTTAACATTGCCTTAGCCGTGTCCTCGAGATTCTGGCATGTTTTATCTTTGTTCTCATTAGTTTCAAAGAACTTCTTGATTTCTGAGTTTATTTCATTATTTACCCAAATGTCATTCAGGAGCAAGTTATTCAATTTCCATGTAATTGTATGGTTTTGAACTATTTTCTTTGCCATGAATCCTATTTTAATTGTGCTGTAGTCCAAATGATTGTTATGATTTCAGTTCTTTTGCATTTGCTAAGGAGTACTTTACTTTAGATTATGTGATCAATTTTAGAGTATGTGACATGTAGTGATGAGAAGAATGTATGTTTTGTTGTTTTGGGGTGGAGCGTTCTGTAGATACCTGTCAGGTCCATTTGATCCAGTGCTGAGTTCAGGTCCTGAATATCTTTATTATTTTTTTGCCTGGATGATCTGTCCAATACTGTCAATGGGGTGTTGAAGTCTCTGACTATTATTGTGTGAAAGTCTATTTCTCTTTGAAGGTCTCTAACAACTTGCCTTATGAATCTGAGTGCTCCTCTGTTGGGTGCATATATATTTAGAATAGTTGGATCTTCTTGTTGAATTGAACACTTTACCATTATGTAATGCCCTTGTCTTTTTTGATCTTTATTGGTTTAACATCTGTTTTGTCAGAAACTTGGATTGCAACCTGCACTTTTTTCTGTTTTCCATTTGCTTGGTAGATTTTCCTCCACCCCTTTGTTTGCAGCCTATGTATGTCATTGCATGTGAGATGGGTCTCTTGAAGACAGCATACTGTTGGATCTTGCTTCTCTATCCAGCTTGCCATTATGTGCCTTTTAATTCAGGCAGTTAGCCTGTTTACATTCAAAGTTCATATTGAAATGTATGGCTTTGATCCTGTCATCATGATGTTAGCTGGTTATTATTTAGACTTGTTTGTGTAGTTGTTTTATAGTGTCACTGGTCTGTGTACTTCAGTGTGTTTTTGTAGTGGCTGGTAACAGTCTTTTACTTTCCATATTTAGTGCTTCCTTCAGAAGCGCTTGCCTCCTTCAAGTCACATCTGGTGATGAATTCCCTCTGGTGAAAACAAATTGCTTGTCTGAAAAAGATATTATTTCTCCTTCACTTATGAATCTTAGTTTGGCCTGATATGAAATTCTTGTTTGGAATTTATTTTCCTTAAGAATGTAGAATATTGGCCCCCAATCTCTTCTGCCTTTTAGGGTTTGTGCTGAGAGTTTCATTGTTAGACTGACGGCCTTCCCTTTGTGGGTGACCTGACCTTTTTCTCCAGCTGCATTTAATCTTTTTTCTTTCATTTCAACTTTGGAGAATCTGATGATTATGGATCTCAGGGATGACCTTCCTTATTAAGTATCTTAGTAAGGTTCTCTGCATTTCCTGAATTAAAATGTTGGCCTCTCTAGCTAGCTTGGGGAAGTTATCGTGAAAGATATCCTAAAATATGTTTTCCAACTTGCTTCCATTCTCCTCTATCAAGGACACCAATGTGTCATAGATTTGCCCTCTATGGAGGTTTTGTTCATTCCTTTTCATTCTTTTTTCTCTATTCTTATCTGTCTTACTTCAGAAAGCTAGTCTTAAGCTCTGAGATTCTTTCCTCAGCCTGGTCTATTCTGCTATTAACACTTGTGATTGCATTATGAAATTCTTATAGTGTGTTTCTCAGTTCTATCAGGTCAATTACATTCTTTTCTATACTGGCTTTTTATCTGTTAGCTCCTGTATCATTTTACTGTGATACTTAGCTTCCTTGGATTGGCTTTTAACGTACTCCTGCATCTCAATGATCTTCATTCTTATCCATATTCTGAATTCTATTTCTGCCATTTCAGCCATCTCAGCCACATGCAGAATGCTTTGTGGAGAGGTAGTGCTATTGTCTGGAGGAATAAAGGCACTCTGGCTTTTTGATTTATCAGTTTTCTTGTGCTGGTTCTTTCTCATCTTTGTGGGTTCATATTCCTTCAGTCTTTGAAGTTGCTGTTCTTCAGATAGGTTTTTTTTCTTTTATCTTATTTGATGGCCTTGAAGGTTTGATTGTGATATAAGGTGAATTCAGTTGACTGGCTTTGTTTCTGGGAGATTTTAGGGGGCCAAGGCTTAGCTCCCAGCTCCTGAACTGCGTGCTCTAACTCTGAGGAACTTGTATTGGGCGCCAGCTTTGTTCTCTGGCTCCTCAAGGTTAGAAACCTACTGCACTAGGTGAGAGTAGTTGGGGGGGGTGAGGTGCTCCCAGACTACTGGTCTCTACAATCCAATGGGTGGTGCCAGCCAAAGCATTTCACAGGTTGGTGGCAATGGGATCCATTCTCATTCTTATGTGCCAGCAGTAGCAGCAGTGTGGTGGGGCACACAGCTACAACAGGGTGCTAGTGGATCCTAGGGTACCTGCCACCCTCTGGGCATTTACAGCAGCAGTAGAGGCAGCACAGCTCTAGCGGCTGGGAAGTTTCCACTGGCAACTGTGTGCACAGTTGTGCTAGTGGTGGTGTTAGCACAGGGGTGGGACACTAGTGGGTGCAGGTCTGAGTGTACCCTTTGTGCGCATTCAAGCAGGCAGGGGTATATGTCTGTTTCTATGCCAGTACCATACTGTTATACAGGTATAGATTACTATTGTTTTCAAATATAGCTTGAAATTAGGAGGTGTGATGCCTCCAGCTTTGTTGTTTCTAAAGATTGCTTTGGCTATCTGAAATTTTTTGTGGGTCCATATGAATTTTAGGATTGTTTTTTCTACTTCTGTGAAAAATTACATGGGAATCTGGATAATGATTGTAATTAATCTGTAGATCACTTTGACATATGGACATTTTAACAATATTAATTCCTCCAATCAATGAAATGGTATGTCATTACATTTATTTGTGCCTTCAATTTCTTTAATTAATGTCTTATAATTTTTAGTATATAACTCTTTTGCCTCCTTGGTTGTATTTGATCCTAAGGATATTATTTTCTTAATCTCTTTTTTGGAAGCTCATTGTTAGTGAAAAAAGACAACTTATTTTTGTATATTTGTATATTGACTTTGTATCCTGTAATATGATATTGTTTATTAGTTCTAACAGTTTTCATTGAAGTCTTTAGTTTTTCTTTCATATGAGATCATGTCATCTACAGAGATAATTTAACTTCTTTTTTTGTTTTTTGAGACAGTCTTGCTCTGTTGCCAGGCTGGAGTGCAGTGGCACAATCTCGGCTCACTGCAACCTCCACCTCCCAGGTTCAAGCAATTCTCCTGCCTCAGCCTCCCCAGCAGCTGGGACTACAGGCGCATGCCACCATGCCCAACTAATGTTTGTATTTTTAGTAGAGACAGGGTTTCACCATGTTGGCCAGGATGATCTTGATCTCTTGACCTTGTGATCTGCCTGCCTCGGCCTCCCAAAGTGCTGGGATTACAGGTGTGAGCCACCATGCCCAGCCAACTTCTTCTTTTTCAGTGTGGATGCTTTTCATTTATTTTCATTGCCTAATTGCTCTGGCTTGGACTTCTAGTACTATGTTGAATAGAAGTAGCAAGAATGGGTACTCAGGTCTTGTTCATCTTAGAAGAAACTTTCAGCTTTTTATCATTGAGTATATTAGTTGTGGGCTTATCATTAATGGCCTTTATTGTGTTGACGTACATTCCATCTACACCTAATTTATTGAGAGTTTTTATCATTAAAAATGTTGGATTTTGTCAATGGTTTTTATGCATTGATTGCAATGATAATATGTTTTTCTTCTCTTGATGTTTTTCATTGTGCTTTGTTGATTTTTTTTTTTTTTTGCCATAGTGTATGTTCATTCCTTTCTATTTATCTTTTGTATATTTACTAAAGGTTTGTTCTTTGTGGTTACCATAGGGCTCACATAAAACATCTTGTAGTTAGAACATTCTATTTTAAGCTGATAACAACTTCAATCACATACACTATACTTTTACTCTACCCTTCCACATTTTATGCTTTAGATATCATGCTTTACAACATCTTTTTATTTTGTGTAATCTTTAACAAATGATGGTAGCTCCAACTCCACATTTCCCCTCCATACTGCCCTAGTAGAGGTTCTCCATGAAGGCTCTGCCCCTGCAGCAGACTTCTGCCTGGATGTCCAGGTGATTCCATACAGCCTCTGAAATCTAGGCGGAAGCTCCCAAACCTCAGCTCTTGCCTTCTGTGCACCTGCAGGCCCAACATCATGTGGGAACCACCAAGGTTTGGGGCTCACCCTCTTAAGCAATAACTTGAGCTGTACCTTGGCCCCTTTTGGCCATGGATGGAGTTGTACCATGTCCCAAGACTGCACAGAGCAGCAAGGCCCTGGGCCTGGCTTACAAAACCATTTTCTCTTCCTAGGCCTCCAGGCCTGTGATGGGAGGGGCTGTTGTGAAGGTCTCCGAAATTCTCTGTAGGTATTTATCCCATTGTCTTGGCTATTAACACAGCTCCTCTTTACTTAACACAAATTTCTGCACCTGGCTTGAATTTCTCCCCAGAAAATGGGCTTTTCTTTTCTACCACCTGGTCAGGCTGCAAATTTTCCATACTTTTATTCTCTTCTTCCCTTTTAAATGTAAGTTGCAATTCAGACCACCTCTTTGTGAACACATATAAACACAGTCTGCTAGAAGCAGCCAAGCCACATCTTGAATGCTTTGCTTAAAAATTTCTCCCACCAGATGCCTTAAATTATTTATCTCAAGTTCGAAGTTCCACAGATCTTTAGAGCAGGAGCACAATGCTTCCAGTATCTTTACTAAAGCACAGCAAGAGTAACCTTTACTCCAGTTCCCAATAAGTTCCTCAGCTCCATCTGGGACCTCATCAGCCTGGCCATCTCTGTCCACATCACTATCAGCATTTTGGTCAAAACCATTCAACAAGTCTCCAGAAGTTCCAAACCTTCCCTTGTGTTCCTGTCTTCTTCTGAGCCCTCCAAACTGTTTCAATCTCTGCCCATTACTCAGTTCCAAAGTTACTATCATATTTTCAGGTATCTTTATAGCAATGCCCCATTTCTCTGATATGAATTTTCTGTATTAGTCTGTTCTCACATTGCTATAAATAACTACCTGAGACTGGGTAGTTTATAAAGAGAAGAGGTTTAATTAACTCACAGTTCCACAGGCTGTACAGGAGGCACAGCTGGGGAGGCCTCAGGAAACATGGTTATGGCAGAATGTGAGGTGGTAGCAAGCCTATCTTCACATGGTAACAGGAGAAAGAGAAAAGGGAGAAGTGCCACACACTTTCAAACAACTAGATCTCGCGAGAACTCACTCACTGTCACAAAAACAGCAAGAGGGAAACTACCCCCATGATCCAATCACCTCCCATGAGGTCCCTTCCCCAACATTGGGAATTACAATTCAACAAGAGATTTGGGAGGGGACACAAAGCCAATCTATATCATTCCAGATTTACCCTTTTGCCTAAAACAAAAATAAATCAGAAAAAAATACATGAAACAACAGTTTTCAAGACACCAGCCATCAGACATTGAAGGACAGTAATCTCCAAGACATGGAAAACAAACCATATGAATCTTACAATTTCCCCAACTTATTGCTTTTGAGAGAATTTCTAGCCTGCAGTACAGGGAGGGAAAACTAAGCAGTACCCAGGAGACTGCCTGACTTGAGGAGATGCAGCTGAGTGTCTAGGGAAACCAAAATGACTGAGTTTATAGGGCAGAATACCAGAGAGGAGAGAGCTACACACAGAGAGAACCCCAGCAATATGCATTCTGTTCACTACGCAGTAGAGTACTGATCAGTACATGCTTATGAAGAAACTATCTGAGGCCAGTAAAAGAACTATCTGAAAAGATTAGCAGAAATAGTGCTAATGCTGACACAATATTGGGAACAGTACCTGAAGATTTAACAGGCAAGAACCCTTTTTTCCTCAATTTTTTTCTTTTCTCCTTTTAGGAGCTACACAATAATGACTTGGACATTAAAAAACAACTGCATATACAAGGAAAGCTAAACAGTAACTGTGCATGTCTAGAGAAATATGCAAACCTCAGAAAAGACCTAAGAAGACCTTAAGTTTACACCTCAAGCTGATCCTTGGCATATAAGTAGCCTATGACAATGAAAACAAAAACAATTACAAAAGACGGCAAAGTTGGCCAGGTGCAGTGGCTCACACCTGTAATCCCAGCACTTTGGGAGGCTGAGGAAGGCAGATCACAAGGTCAGGAGATTGAGACCATCCTGGCTAACACAGTGAAACTCCGTCTCTACTAAAATCACTAAAAATTAGCCAGGCATGGTGGTGGGCACCTGTAGTCCCAGCTACTCCAGAGGCTGAGGCAGGAGAATGGCATGAACCTGGGAGGTGGAGTTTGCAGTGAGCTGAGATGGCACCACTGCACTCCAGCCTGGATGATAGAGTGAGGAGACTCCATCTTTAAAAAAAAAAAAAAAAAAAAGATGGCAAGGTTTAAGAAGTGTGGAGAGACTCATTTCCACATTTACTACATTATTATATTCAAACATCCAGATTTGTTTTAAAAAATTAAAAGGCATAAAAGAAACAGAAAAGTATGGTACATTCAAATGGAAACAAAATCAGCAGAAACTGCCTCTAAAAAGGAACTGATTATATATCTATTCAAAAACTTTAAAACAATTCTCTTTAAAAGATGCTCAAAGAACTAAAGGAAGATGTGAAAAAAAAGTCAAGAAAACTATGTATAAACAAAATTAAAATATCAATAAAAAGAGAAAACCTCAAAAGAAGAAAAAAAAAAAAAAAAAAAAACCAAAAAACCTAGAGCTTAAAAACACAATAACTGAAAGGAAAAATTCACTAGAAAGATCCAAGGCCATATTTAAGCAGGCAGAAGAATCTATAAACTTGAAAACAGGACAATTAATTCATTCAGTCTGAAGAAAATAAATTTAAAAATTGAAGAAAAATGGACCTGTGGGACACCATCAAGCAGACCTACATATACATTGTGAAAGTCCCAGAAGGAAAAGAATGAGAAAAGGGGGAAGAGAGAATATTAGAAGAAATAATGAGTGAAATTTTCCAAATTTGATAAAAGACATAAACATCTAAGAAGCTCAACAAACTCCAAGTAAGATGAACTGAAAGACACCCACTTATTATAATCAAACTTTAGAAAGAAAGACAAAGAAAGGCTCCTGAAAGCAGCAAGAGAAGTGACTTGTCGCATACAAGGGATCTTTATAAGATAATAAACAGATTTCTCATCAGAAACGTTGGCTACCAGAAGGCAGTGGGCTGACAGATTCAAAGTGATAAAAGAAAATTATCTGTGAACCAAATATCCTACATCCAGTAAAACAGTCCTTCAAAAATGAGGGAGAAATTAAGACATTCCCAGATAAACAAAGCTGAGGGAAGTAGTTACCACTAGATTTGCCCTGCAAGAAATGTTTAAGGGAGTCCTGTAACGTGAAATGAAAGGACACTAGACAGTACCTTGAATCTGTATGAAGAAATGAACATCTAAATAAAGGCAAATAGAAGGAGCAATTATAAAAGCTATTATTATTACAACAACAATTTATAACTCTACTTCTTGTTTTCTATATCATTTAAGAGACTAATAAATTTTAAAAATAATTATTGGCATAAAAGCTAGTATTATTGTGACATTGGTTTGTAACTCACATTTTTATTTTCATAATTTAAAAGACTAAAGTGTTTAAAAGTATTATTGGCTGGGCATGGTCACTGACACCTGTAATCTCAAGCTGCAGGCAGATTGCTTAAGCCCAGGAATTGGAGGCCAGCCTGACAAACATGACAAAACCCTGTCTCTACAAAAAATACAAAAATTAGCTGGACATGGTGGTGCATGCCTGTAGTCCCACCTACTCAGGAAGCCAAACTGGGAGGATTGCTTGAGCCTGGGAGGTGGAGGTTGCAGTGAGTCCTGATCGTGCCACTGCACTCCAGCCTGGGTAATAGAGTGAGTTTCCATCTCAAAAAAATATATTAATTTATGTTTTAAGGGACATGATGTATAAAAATGTTAACATCATCACCCGAAAGGGGTGGGGGCAGAGATGTAAAGGGGCAAAGTTTTTGTATGTCATTGAAGTAAACCATAAATTCTAATTAGAGTATCATAACTCTAGACTGCTAAATAAATTCAAATTAGAGTACCATAACTTTAGACTGCTAAAGGTAATCCCTCTGGTAACCACAAAGAAAATAGCTATAGAATATACACAAAAGGAAATAAGAAATAAATTCAAATATTTCACTACAAAAAAATCAATTAACCACAAAAGAAGACAGTAATGTAGAAAGTGAAGGACAAAAAAATATAAAGGCATATAGGAAACAATGAGCAAAATGACAAAAATAAGTCTGTCCTTATCAGTATTTTAAATAAATGAATTAAATTCTCCTATAGAAAAACTGGGATTGGCAAAATGGATAAAAAGCATATGCTACATGTTGTTTATAAGAGACTCACTTTAGATTCAAAGATATAAATAAATTGAAAGTGAAAGAATAGGAAAAGCTACTCCATGTAAATAGTAACAAAAGAGAGCAGGGGCAGCTATCATAATATCAGATAAAGTTTCAATCAAAAGGTTATAAGAGACAAAGATGAACATTATATATTAATAAAAGACTCAAGATAACAAAAACATATAACAATTATAAGCATTTATATACTGAATGACAGACCATCAAAATATATGAAGTAAAAACTGACAGAACTGCAGGGGAAAATAGACAGTTCTACAATAATAGTTGAAGACTTCAATACCTCCCTCTCAATAATTGATAGAATAACCAGAGAGAAGAGAATAAGAAAATAGAGGACTTAATACAATAAATCAATTATATGTAAAATATATACAGAACAATCTTTCAAGTAACAGCATATATATACTTCTCAAGGGCACATGGCATATTTTACAGGATAGACCATGTATCAGGCCATAAATTAAGTCTCAATATATTTTAAAAGATAGATATCATACAAAGTATTTTGTCTGACCAAAATAGAATGAAGTCATAAAAAAAAACAGAGTTTGTAAAACTGAAAAATTCAACAAACTGTGAAAGTTAAACAACATGCTCTTAAACACCAATGGGCCAAAGTAGAAATCACAAGGGAAATTAGAAAATACTTAGAGACAAATGAAAACAAAAACACAACATATCCAAATTTACAGAATTCAGCCAAAGCAGTGCTAAGAGGGAAATTTATGGCTATAAATGCTAAAATTGAAAAACAAGAAATGTCTCAAATCAACAACCTAACTTTACAACTTAAGGAACTAGAAAAGAAGAACAATCTAAACCCAAACTAAACTAGGTTTAGCAGAAGGATGGAAATAATAAAGATTAGAGCAGACATAAACAAAATAGAGAATAGAAAAAAACATAAAGAAAATCAATCAAGGGGCGGAGCAAGATGGCCGAATAGGAACAGCTCCAGTCTCCAACTCCCAGTGCGAGCGACACAGAAGACCGGTGATTTCTGCATTTTCAATTGAGGTACTAGGGTCATCTGACTGGGGAGTGCCGGACAATTGGTACTGGTCATCTGCTGCAGCCCGACCAGCGAGAGCTGAAGCAGGGTGAGGCATCGCCTCACCTGGGAAGCGCAAGGGGGAAGGGAATCCCTTTTCCTAGCCAGGGGAACTGAGACACACAACACCTGGAAAATCAGGTAATTCCCACCCCAATACTGCGCTTTAAGCAAACGGGCACACCAGGAGATTATACCCACACCTGGCCGGGAGGGTCCCATGGCCACGGAACCTCCCTCATTGCTAGCACAGCAGTCTGCGATCTAACCGAAACGGCAGCAGTGAGGCTGGTGGAGGGGCGCCTGCCATTGCTGAGGCTTAAGTAGGTAAACAAAGCCGCTGGGAAGCTCGAACTGGGTGGAGCTCACAGCAGCTCAAGGAAACCTGCCTGTCTCTGTAGACTCCACCTCTGGGGACAGGGCACAGCTAAACAACAAAAGGGGAAGCAGCAGAGGCCTGTGCAGACGCGAACGACTCTGTCTGACAGCTTTGAAGAGAGCAGTGGATCTCCCAACATGGAGGTTGAGATCTGAGAAGGGACAGACTGCCTGCTTAAGTGGGTCCCTGACCCCTGAGTAGCCTAACTGGGAGACATCCCCCACTAGGGGCAGTCTGACACCCCACACCTCATAGGGTGGAGTACACTCCTGAGAGGAAGCTTCCAAAGTAAGAATCAGACAGGTACACTCACTGTTCAGCAATATTCTATCTTCTGCAACCTCTGCTGCTGATACCCAGGCAAACAGGGTCTGGAGTGGACCTCAAGCAATCTCCAACAGACCTACAGCTGAGGGTCCTGACTATTAGAAGGAAAACTATCAAACAGGAAGAACACCTATACCAAAACCCCATCAGTACGTCACCATCATCAAAGACCAGAGGCAGATAAAACCACGAAGATGGGGAAGAAGCAGGGCAGAAAAGCTGGAAATTCAAGAAATAAGAGCGCATCTCCCCTTGCAAAGGAGCGCAGTTCATCGCCAGCAACGGATCAAAGCTGGTCAGAGAATGACTTTGACGAGGTGAGAGAAGAAGCCTTCAGTCCATCAAACTTCTGAGAGCTAAAGGAGGAATTACGTACCCAGCGCAAAGAAACTAAACTTGAAAAAAGAGTGGAAGAATTGATAGCTAGAATAATTAATGCAGAGAAGGTCATAAATGAAATGACAGAGATGAAAACCATGACACGAGAAATACGTGACAAATCCACAAGCTTCAGTAACCGACTCGATCAACTGGAAAAAAGAGTATCAGCGATTGAGGATCAAATGAATGAAATGAAGCGAGAAGAGAAACCAAAAGAAAAAAGAAGAAAAAGAAATGAACAAAGCCTATAAGAAGTATGGGATTATGTAAAATGACCAAATGTACATCTGATTGGGGTGCCTGAGAGTGAGGGGGAAAATGGAACCAAGTTGGAAAACACTCTTCAGGATATCATCCAGGAGAACTTCCCCAACCTAGTAGGGCAGGCCAACATTCAAATTCAGGAAATACAGAGAACACCACAAAGATACTCCTCCAGAAGAGCAACTCCAAGACACATAATTGCCAGATTCACCAAAGTTGAAATGAAGGAAAAAATCTTAAGGGCAGCCAGAGAGAAAGGTCGGGTTACCCACAAAGGGAAGCCCATCAGACTAACAGCAGATCTCTCGGCAGAAACTACAAGCCAGAAGAGAGTGGGGGCCAATATTCAACGTTCTTAAAGAAAAGAATTTTAAACCCAGAATTTCATATCCAGCCAAACTAAGTTTCATAAGTGAAGGAGAAATAAAATCCTTTACAGATAAGCAAATGCTTAGGGATTTTGTCACCACCAGGCCTGCCTTACAAGAGACCCTGAAGGAAGCCCTAAACACGGAAAGGAACAACCAGTACCAGCCATTGCAAAAACATGCCAAAATGTAAAGACCATCGAGGCTAGGAAGAAACTGCATCAACTAATGAGCAAAATAACCAGTTAATATCATAATGGCAGGATCAAGTTCACACATAACAATATTAACCTGAAATGTAAATGGACTAAATGTTCCAATTAAAAGACACAGACTGGCAAACTGGATAAAGAGTCAAGACCCATCAGTCTGCTGTATTCAGGAGACCCATCTCACATGCAGAGACATACATAGGCTCAAAATAAAGGGATGGAGGAAGATCTACCAAGCAAATGGAGAACAAAAAAAAGCAGGGGTTGCAATCCTAGTCTCTGATAAAACAGACTTTAAACCATCAAAGATCAAAAGAGACAAGGCCATTACATAATGGTAAAGGGATCAATTCAACAGGAAGAGCTAACTCTCCTAAATATATATGCACCCAATACAGGAGCACCCAGATTCATAAAGCAAGTCCTTAGAGACTTACAAAGAGACTTAGACTCCCATACAATAATAATGGGAGACTTCAACACTCCACTGTCAACATTAGACAGATCAACGAGACAGAAAGTTAACAAGGATATCCAGGAATTGAACTCATCTCTGCACCAAGCGGACCTAATAGACATCTATAGAACTCTCCACCCCAAATCAACAGAATATACATTCTTGTCAGCACCACATCGCACTTATTCCAAAATTGACCACATAATTGGAAGTAAAGCACTCCTCAGCAAATGTAAAAGAACAGAAATTATAACAAACTGTCTCTCAGACCACAGTGCAATCAAACTAGAACTCAGGACTAAGAAACTCAATCAAAACCGCTCAACTACATGGAAACTGAACAACCTGCTCCTGAATGACTACTGGGTACATAACAAAATGAAAGCAGAAATAAAGATGTTCTTTGAAACCAATGAGAACAAAGATACAACATACCAGAATCTCTGGGACACATTTAAAGCAGTGTGTAGAGGGAAATTTATAGCACTAAATGCCCACAAGAGAAAGCTGGAAAGATCTAAAATTGACACTCTAACATCACAATTAAAAGAACTGGAGAAGCAAGAGCAAACACATTGAAAAGCTAGCAGAAGGCAAGAAATAACTAAGATCAGAGCAGAACTGAAGGAGATAGAGACACAAAGAACCCTCCAAAAAATCAATGAATCCAGGAGTTGGTTTTTTGAAAAGATCAACAAAATTGACAGACCGCTAGCAAGACTAATAAAGATGAAAAGAGAGAAGAATCAAATAGACGCAATAAAAAATGGTAAAGGGGATATCACCATGGACCCCACAGAAATACAAACTACCATCAGAGAATACTATAAACACCTCTATGTAAATCAACTAGAAAATCTAGAAGAAATGGATAATTTCCTGGACACTTACACTCTCCCAAGACTAAACCAGGAAGAAGTTGAATCCCTGAATAAACCAATAGCAGCCTCTGAAATTGAGGCAATAATTAATAGCCTACCCACCAGAAAAAGTCCAGGACCAGATGGATTCACAGCTGAATTCTACCAGAGGTACAAGGAGGAGCTGGTACCATTCCTTCTGAAACTATTCCAATCAATAGAAAAAGAGGGAATCCTCCCTAACTCATTGTATGAGGCCAACATCATCCTGATACCAAAGCCTGGCAGAGACACAACAAAAAAAGAATTTTAGACCAATATCCCTGATGAACATCGATGCAAAAATCCTCAGTAAAATACTGGCAAACCGGATTCAGCAGCACATCAAAAAGCTTATCCACCATGATCAAGTGGGCTTCATCCCTGGGATGCAAGGCTGGTTGAACATTCGCAAATCAATAAACGTAATCCAGCATAGAAACAGAACCAAAGACAAGAACCACATGATTATCTCAATAGATGCAGAAAAGGCTTTTGACAAAATTCAACAGGGCTTCATGCTAAAAATGCTCAATAAATTCGGTATTGATGGAACGTACCTCAAAATAATAAGAGCTATTTATGACAAACCCACAGCCAATATCATACTGAATGGGCAAAAACTGGAAAAATTCCCTTTGAAAACTGGCACAAGACAGGTATGCCCTCTCTCACCACTCCTATTCAACATAGTGTTGGAAGTTCTGGCTAGGGCAATCAGGCAAGAGAAAGAAATCAAGGGTATCCAGTTAGGAAAAGAAGAAGTCAAATTGTCCCTGTTTGCAGATGACATGATTGTATATTTAGAAAACCCCATTGTCTCAGCCCAAAATCTCCTTAAGCTGATAAGCAACTTCAGCAAAGTCTCAGGATACAAAATTAATGTGCAAAAATCACAAGCATTCTTATACACCAGTAACAAACAGAGAGCCAAATAATGAATGAACTTCCATTCACAATTGCGTCAAAGAGAATAAAATACCTAGGAATCCAACTTACAAGGGATGTAAAGGACCTCTTCAAGGAGAACTACAAACCACTGCTCAGTGAAATAAAAGAGGACACTAACAAATGGAAGAACATACCATGGTCATGGATAGGAAGAATTAATATCGTGAAAATGGCCATATTGCCCAAGGTTATTTATAGATTCAATGCCATCCCCATCAAGCTACCAATGAGTTGCTTCACAGAATTGGAAAAAACGGCTTTAAAGTTCATATGGAACCAAAAAAGAGCCCGCATTGCCAAGACAATCCTAAGTCATAAGAACAAAGCTGGAGGCCTCACGCTACCTGACTTCAAACTATACTACAAGGCCACAGTAACCAAAACAGCATGGTACTGGTACCAAAACAGAGATATAGACCAATGGAACAGAACAGAGTCCTCAGAAATAATACCACACATCTACAGCCATCTGATCTTTGACAAACCTGAGAGAAACAAGAAATGGGGAAAGGATTCCCTATTTAATAAATGGTGTTGGGAAAATTGGCTAGCCATAAGTAGAAAGCTGAAACTGGATCCTTTCCTTACACCTTATACGAAAATTAATTCAAGATGGATTAGAGACTTAAATGTTAGACCTAATACCATAAAAACCCTAGAAGCAAACCTAGGTAATACCATTCAGGACATAGGCACGGGCAAGGACTTCATGTCTAAAACACCAAAAGCAATGGCAGCAAAAGCCAAAATTGACAAATGGGATCTAATTCAACTAAAGAGCTTCTGCACAGCAAAAGAAACTACCATCAGAGTGAACAGGCAACCTACAGAATGGGAGAAAATTTTTGCAATCTACTCATCTGACAAAGGGATAATATCCAGAACTACAAAGAACTCAAAAAAATTTACAAGAAAGAAACAAACAACCTCATCAAAAAGTGGGCAAAGGATATGAACCGACATTTCTCAAAAGAAGACATTCATACAGCCAACAGACACATGAAAAAATGCTCATCATCACTCGCCATCAGAGAAATGTAAATCAAAACCACAATGAGATACCATCTCACACCAGTTAGAATGGCAATCATTAAAAAGTCAGGAAACAACAGGTGCTGGAGAGGATGTGGAGAAATAGGAACACTTTTACACTGTTGGTGGGATTGTAAACTAGTTCAACCATTATGGAAAACAGTATGGCGATCCCTCAAGGATCTAGAACTAGATGTACCATACGACCCAGCCATCCCACTACTGGGTATATACCCAAAGGATTATAAATCATGCTGCTATAAAGACACATGCACACCCATGTTTATTGTGGCACTATTCACAATAGCAAAGACTTGGAATCAACCCAAATGTCCATCTGTGACAGACTGGATTAAGAAAATGTGGCACATATACACCATGGAATATTATGCAGCCATAAAAAAGGATGAGTTTGCGTCCTTTGTAGGGACATGGATGCAGCTGGAAACCATCATTCTTAGGAAACTATCACAAGAACAGAAAACCAAACACCGCATGTTCTCACTCATAGGTGGGAACTGAACAATGAGATCACTTGGACTCAGGAAGGGGAACATCACACATCGAGGCCTATCATGGGGAGGGGGAAAGGGGGAGGGATTGCATTGGGTGTTATACCTGATATAAATGACGAATTGATGGGTGCTGACGAGTTGATGGGTGCAGCACACCAACATGGCACAAGTATACATATGTAACAAACCTGCACGTTATGCACATGTACCCTAGAACTTAAAGTATAATAATAAAAAAATAAAGAAAATCAATCAAACCAAAAATTGGTTCTTTGAAAACAGCAACAAAACTGACAAACCTTTAATGAAAAATACTAATAAAAGGGGAAAGAAGACTTAAATTACTAAAGTTGGAAATGAAAGTGGTGACATTACTACCAATTCTACCAAGAAAAGAATTACAAAGAGAGTATTATGAACAATTGCATAGTAACAAATTTCATAACCTAGATGAAATAAACAAATACCTATAAACACAAAGCATCTCAATACTAAATCATGCAGAAATAGAAAACCGGAATATACCTACAGAACTAGTAGGGAGACTGAATCACTAATGAAAAAACTCCCAACAAGAAAAAGCCCTGATTCTGTTGGCTTCCCTGGTGAATTCTAGCAAACATTTAAAGAACTAATACCAACACTTCTCTAACCTTCCAAGAAGAGAAAGAAATGATTCATAACTCATTCTTTGAGATGAACATTACCCGAAGTCAAACAAAGTGTCTTTTCTGGACACTACAAGAAAAGAAAACTACAAGCCAATATCCATTATGAACATTGAAGCAAAAATCCTCAACAAATTACTAGTAAACCAAATTCAGCAGCATATTAAAAGGATGATAGGCCACAACCAAATGGGTTTTATTCCTGGAATGCAAGGATGGTTCAACATACAAAAATCAATCAATGTTTCTGCTTAATTTGGCAAAACTTAAATCAATCACTGTCATATATCACATATAGTAGAATGAAAGGAAAAAACATGTGACCTTCTCCATTGATGCCAAAAAAGCATTTGACAAAATTCAGTACCATTTTGTGATAAAAACAATAAACTAGGAATTGAAGGAAACTACTTCAACAAAATAAAAGTCATTGATATGGTTTGGATTTGTGTCCCTGCCCAAATCTCATGTTAAATTGTAATCCCCAATGTTGGAGGTGGGCCCTTGTGGGAGGTGACTGGATGATGGGAGTGGTACTTCATGGGGGTGGTCCTCAATTGTTTAGCACCATGCCCTTGTTGCTGTTCTAGTGAGGGAGTTATTGTGAGATCTTGTTTAAAAGTGTGTGGCACCTCCCCATTTTCTCTCTTCCTCCTGCTCTGGCCATGTAAGATGCCTTGCTCCACTTTTGCCTTTCACCATAATTAGAAGCTTCTTGAGGCCTCTCCAGAAGCAGGTGCCAGAATCATGTTTCCTATACAGCTTGAGGAGCCATAAGCAACCTCTTTTCTATATATAAAGAAACCTCTTTTCTTTGTAAATTACCCAGTCTCAGGTATTTCTTTATAGCAATGTGAAAATGAACTAATACAGCCATATATGAAAATTCACAGTAAACATCACATTCAATGGTGAAAGACAGAAAGCTTTTCCTCTAAGATGAAGAAAAAGGCAAAGATGTCTGCATTTTCAACATACTACTGATAGTTCTAGCCAGAGCAATTACGCAAGGAAAAGAAATAAAAGGCATCCAAATTGTAAAGCAAGAAGTAAAATTATCTCTGTTCACAGATAACATGGTATCATTGTGCAAAACCCTAAAGATTGAATTAAAATTATTAGAATAAATGAATTCAGCAAATTAACAGGACACAAGTCAACACACAAAAATCAGGTGAACTTCTACACACTAACAATAAGCAATTAGAAAAGAAATTACGATTCAATTCATAATAGCATCCAAAAGAATATTTAGGAATTAACCAAATAAGTTAAAGACCTACACAATGAAAACTACAAAACAGTGGTGAAATAAAGAAAACATAAATAAATGAAAACACATCCCATGTTTATGGATTGGAAGATGTAATACTGTTAAGATGCCATTACTACCTAGGGTGATCTACAGATTCCATTCAATCTCTATCAAAACCCCAATGATGTTTTTTTGCAGAAACAGAAAAACCCATTTTAAAATTCACATGGAATCTCAAGGGATCCTGAATAGTAAAAGCAATAATTTAAAAGAAGAACAAGTTGGAGGACTCACACTTCCTGATTTCAAAATGTACAAAGCTACAGTAATCAGAGCCATATGGTACTAACATAAAGACAGGCATATAGATCAATGGAATAGACAGCCCAGGGATAAACCCTCAAATATATGCTTAAATCATTTTTGGCAAGGGGGCCAGACCATTCAATGGGGGAATGGATGGTCTCTTCAACAAATGATGCTGAGAAAACTGGATATCTACATGCAAAAGAATGAAGTTGGACCCTTACCTAATACTATACACAAAAATTAACTCAAAATGGATCAATGACCTAAATGCAAGACCTAAAACAAAAAAAAACATTTGAAGAAAATACAGGGCAATAGCCGGAGCACCATAACAAAACCTTGTCTCTACAAAAAATACAAAAAATTAGCTGGGCATCGTGGTGTACGCCTGCAGTCCTAGCTACTCGAGAGGCTGAGGTGGAAGAATCATCTAAACCCTGAAGTCAAGCCTATCGTGAGTCTGTGAGCCTTGATTGCACCCTGGCACTCCAGCATGGAGGACAGAGTGAGACTCTGTCAAAGAAAGAAAGAGAAGAAGAAAGAAAGGGAAGTAAGGGAAGGAAGAAAGAAAAAAGGAAAGGAAAGGAAAGGAAAGGCAAAAAGCTTCAGACATTTGATTTGGCTATGATTTCTTGCACAGGACACCAAAGGAATAGGCAACAAAAGAAAAAAATAGACAAATTGTACTTCATAAAAAATAAAAAATTTTTTGCATCAAAGACCCTAACCAAAGTGTAAAAAGGCAACCCGCAGAATAGGATAAAATATTTGCAAATTATGTTTCTGATATGTTAAGAGATTTCTTAAAGCACCTCATATACAAAATATCTAATGCACCAGTAATTATTTCCTTTAGTAATTGAAGGAAAAATGGAAAATACTACCTCATTTGAAGAATTTTCCTGCAAACTTGACACAGGAACAATTTCATTTGAATTAACATAATTGCTGACATTTGGAAATAGTTCTTCAAAAGATGCTTTTTGCACTGAGGACAAATCAATCTATAAAAGAACACATTATTCTTTTGTAGAAGTTAAACATTGCAAAAGCAATGATTTTTAAGTAATTAAAGAAAAGCTGAAAAATACCATCTCATTGGAAGCATTTTCCTGTAAACTTGACACAGGAACAATTTCATCTGAATACATGTAATTACTGACATTTGGAAATAACTCTTCAAAAGATGCATGTTTAGAGACAAATCAATCTGTAAAATGGGTTATAACATTCTTTGACTTTAAAGTTATTTTTTAATTAGCAATTTTTGTTTGCTATGATACATTTTTTCTATTCAGTCATCCAAACATTTTCAAATGCCTACTAAATGAAATTTATCTACTCAGCAACCATACCTCCTATAATAATTTCCCCTGCCCTTCCTTTAAATGTAAACTTCCCAGCATTCTTCTCTTATCTTCTTGCCTACCATTTGAACACCAGAGATTTTTACATCACTATCTCTAACATAGAACTGTCTCCTAACTGCCATATCCATTTTTCTATCAGGTTACTGAAATCACCACATATTTCTGTACCAAATTAAAAATTTCCAAAAAAATGACTGTTTGATTTAGAGATGATTTAAGGTATGCAGGATGCACATAGGTTATACACACACAAAAAAATACTATGCCATTTTATATCAGGAACTTTAGCATCCACATATTTTGGTATCTTTGAGAAGTCCTGGAACCAATTCCTTATGGATACTGAGGGATGACTGTATATAGTTAAGACAACTGAAAACACATGTTTAACAAAAACTTGTCAACAAATGTTCATAACAGTATTATTCATAATAGATAATAAATGGAAATAAATGCCCATAAACTGAATTGATAAACAAAATACAGTATATCTATATAATGGAATATAATTCAGTTGATATGGTTTGGCTGCGTCTCCACCCAAATATCATCTTGAATTGTAATCCCCATAATCCCCACAGGTCGAGTGAGGGACCTGGTGGGAGGTGATTGAATCATGGGGGTGGTTTTCCCCATACTGTTCTGATGATAGTGAGTTCTCCTCAAATCTGATAGTTTTATAAGGTAGATTTCCCTGCTCTTCCATGCTCTCTCTCACCTGTTGCCATGTAAGACATGCCTCTTCCCCTTCCACCATGATTGTAAGTTTCCTGAGGCCTCCCCAGCCATGCAGAACTGTGAGCCAATTAAACCTCTTTTCTTTATAAATTATCCAGTCTTGGGTATGTCTTTATAGCAGTGTGGAAACAGACTAATACATTGGTCATAAAAAAGGAATGCAGTACCGATACCTGCTATAATATAGATGAATTTTTAAAACATTATGCTAAGTGAAAGAAACCAGGCACAAAACGCCATGTTATATGATCTCATTTATATGAAATACTCAGAAAGAGCAAACCTACAGAGACAGAAACTAAATCAGTAGTTTCTTGGGACTAGAGGGTGGGATGGGGGAATGAGGACTGACTATTAATGAATGGGGTGATGAAAATGTTCTTAAATAGGATTGTGATGATAGCTGCACAATTTGTAAGTACGCTAAAAACCACTGAATTATACACTTTAGTAAACTGAGTTTTAGAAAATGTAAATGGTACCTCAATTTTAAAAATGTTGATACTTGTAAAATAGTCACTAAATTAGTTTTGCCATGAAAAAATCATTTTGATACATTTGTTATTCATCAATACATTTTAACTCCAAATATCAACCAAGAATCAATAAAAAATGAGATACTCCTTTTCTGGAAAAAGTATTGATTTTGGGGCCACTGGAAAGACTGTGAGCAGAGTATTAACAAAACCCTTTCTTCCATCATGAGCATCTCTTGGTTAAATCTGTAACTCCTTTTCCCTAGGAACCTGATAAGTGTAAGAATGTCAGCTGTGTTACTAGGCAACGTTGCTTATGGTAAAAATAATGTCTGATTGGAAAATTGTATCTCTAGGAAAAACTATAAATGCACTATAAATAAATAAATACTGCACTATATAAAATACTTTGGGTTTCCCTGAGTGCAGGGACATTGTAATTACACATGTCCTTTGTGGAGACCATGGACGTTATGCCTAAGTGTTGTTACAAAAAATACTGGATTTCATCTCCTTGTGCCTGAGCAGTCCCCACACTGCCATGTAAGCTGCTGCATGGACCTCTGTGAGGATTGCTCACACTGAAGAGGAACATTGGATGTTTGACTGAAGACTTGATGAGATTGGATTTGATAATGATTTCTTAGATATGACACCAAAAGAACAGGTGAGAAAAGAAAAATAAATTTTACTATGACAAAATAAAAAACATTTGTGCATCAAAGGACACTATCAACAGAGTGAAAAGGCAACCCATGGAAGGGGGCAAATTATTTGTAAATCATATGTTGGGTAATGGGTTAATATCCCAGATATATGAGGAACTCCTACGACTCAGCAATTAAAAATTCAAAAATAAACAAAGGACTTGAATATATATTTTCCCAAAGAAGATATATGAATAGCTAATTAACACATTAAAAGATGCTCAATGTCATCCTTATTAGGGAAATACAAATCAAAACCACAATGAGATATCACCTCACATCCATAAGAACGACTATTACAAAAAAGAAAATAACAAGCACTGGTAAGGAAGTAGATAAACTGGAACCCTTGTGCATTTTGCTAGTGGAAATGTAAAATGGTACAGCTACTATGGAAAATAGTGTGGTGGTTCCTCAAAACGTTAAAAATAGAACTACCATATGCTCTAGCAATTCCACTTCTAGATACATACTCAAAAGAATTGAAAGCAGAGACTCAAACATACATTTGTACACCCATGTTCATAGCAGCATTATTCGCAATTGTCAAAAGGTAGAAGCAACCCAATTGTCCATCAACAGATGAATGGATAAACAAAATGTTTCATATTCATACAATGGAGTATCAGTTCATCCTTAAAAATAAAATTCTGATGCATGCTGTAACATAGATGAATCTGAAGATGCCATGCTAAGTGACATAAACTAGTCACAAAGGACATATACTGTATGGTTCCACTTATATGAGGTATCTAGAGTAGTCAAATTAATAGAAACAGAAAGTAAAATGGTGGTTTCCAGGGGCTCGGGTAGGGAGGAGCAGGAAGTTACTGTTTAATGCATACAGAATTTCAGTTTTGCAAGATGAAAAAAGTTCTAGAGATGAATAGTGGTGATGGTTGCATAATGATGTGAATGAATATACTTCAACTGTACACTTAAAAATGGTTAAAATTATAAATTTTATGTTATATATATTTCACTACAATTTTTAAAATTGAAGGGAAAAAAAGGTAAGAATCCTGGTTGTTGCTGCAATACTCTAGTTTTTCCTTCTCTTAGCACTATATAGAGTACTTCCATTGAAAGTGTGCTTAAGCAACAGGAAAACACAGATATTATTCTCCATACGCAATATTCCCCTGATATAAGAAAAATAGAAGAATGGGGAGAGGAGGAGCCAGAAAACAGATACTACAAGTGTCAAATGCTAATACTTACCACAAAACCAGCTGTCTCTGAAGATGGAGTACTTGTTAAAAGGCCTCTGTTTTTCTTACCAGGAGTACTGAAATTTGCTTTCTATAAATGTTTTTATAAAATAGGGATTGAACAGCAGAAAGAAATAAAATATTTTAGTATAGTAAAACTACAATTTAAAGTTAGTTGACTAGATCCTAATATATGATACTAAGAAAATCCTTAATCTGTTCATTAAATTTTAAACCACTTCACAGGAAACTAAAGAATTTTCTCACTTGAGCTAGATCAAACAACGTCCAAGAAAACTCTATATGGCATAGCAACTATATGAGAATACCTTTGTTGAAATGAATACCTTGGTTGAAATTACTACTAATTTAGAAAGAAAAGCTAATTAGAGTGTTGAGTTAGGAAATGGTGCTTCAGTTATCTTTGTTAACTGCTAAGAAAGGTATTTTGCTTTCAGCATTTAATTCTTAGTATATTATTGTACTTTTTGTGGAAAGAGATTATAAGTTATTTCTGAAGCTGTGAAAATATATGTAGCAAGGATAATTGGTTTAAATATAACTTTAAATGTATATAGATACTTTCACTTATGGAACATCAAAGTTAAAGAAATTATAAAGTAGGATGTAGGCTCATTTTTTACTTCTTGAAGATACAAAGAGGCAGACAGACAGGTAGACAAAGCAAGAAAGAGTGAAAGACAGAGTCAGGAAACAGACAAGATACAAGACCTAAAGAAAGTGACAGAAAGTGAGGATGGGACGGCCAAAAGAGAGAGAGGGAGGAAGGGAGAAGAGGGGAATGGAGAGGAGATGAAGGAAGAGGTAGAGAAGAGGAGAGGAGGTAGGAGAGGAAGAATGAAAAGCAAAAGACAGAGAAGGAGAGAAAAAGAGGAAGACCAAGAGAAGGAGAGAGGAAAAAAGAGAAAGAGAAGACAGAGACCAACCCAGATTGTGAACAGCGAGAGAGAGAGAGAGAGAGAGAGAGAGAGAGAGAGAGAGAGAGAGAGAGAGAGAGAAAGAGAGACCAAGGAAAAGAGACAGAGCTTAAGACTGAGAGAGAGAGAACATCTAGGATAGCAAAAGCAAAGAAATGGGTAGAAAGGTAGAGTAGAACGTAAGAGTGATAGACAATCAAACAGAGACAGGCAGCTTTATTTCTAGAAATCAGTTGCCTTTTCAGCCTTTAGACTCCATGAAGCAACCATGTCCTTCTGATAAATGCTCTTTTTCAATAGGTATGTCTTGTAAGATGTCAAGTCTGGAATCTTACTTTCACTCTTTCTTTCCCTTCTGGCTTAAAAGCTCTTAAACTGATTGTTGGTACAAGACATAATCTGGAATAATTTATTAGGAAAATTTTTGTCAGAAATGTTTATGGGCATATTTACAATAAACTGAACACATCAGCCTCCAACTTACTAGCTATATTTAATTTTCTCATTTGAACAATGAAGGTTATTCTTATATATAGGGACTGTGATGCAAGGGTTACAAATAATATATGTAAAGAGAACCTATGGTGTCTGGAGAGTAGGAGCTACTCAATGATAACTACTATCATCATCATTGTGGCAGTCCTGCAGGTCCTCTGCTCAGGTTTCTTCAAAGAACCAGCTGTCCCAGTGCAAGGAGTGTAGTTAGCTGATAGCCCCCAACTACAACATCATCTTCAGAATATGCTTCAGCTTTCATGCTGAGGCCACCATCTTTTCAAGCAGCCCCCAGCCAATGTCTGGGCATAACAGCCCAACACAAAACTTTTGTAATAGGCAGTCTTTGCTCCAGAACTCCCCATTGTTGAGAGCTTCTGTCAGATCTGCATTGAAGACTGAGGCTATCCTTGCATAATCCTGCTTCTTCCCTGCCTTCCTTTCTTAGTCACTACCCCCTGATGTTTGAACTCTTTATACTGTCTGAATATCTGCTTCCCAGGGGTCTCATTTGATGTAATTGTCAACTATCAGTCCAATTTTAAAACATCAGCTTGTATGTAGCTATAAGTATATAGCTTCCCTACATTTTTTCCTAGATTTGTTTATATATATATATTTCTAAACATTCCCAATCAGTACATATTTATAGTCTTTTCAAAAAATATTAGTTAATATAAGACTAGTTCTTATCAATGCAGGTTTGGGGACTGAGTCAGAACTAAATGGTTCTACCTGAATTGCTTTCAAAAGCAGACCTATAGTGGGAAGATGGAACCTTGACTTTTAGATAATGAGAGTTTAACTGAAAATTTGTATCTCTATGTTCAGAATCTTTTCCAGGCTGAAACAAATTCATAATCAAGAAATACATTTTATAGTGCTATAAAAACATTTCCAGGGCTTCTCACATGTCCTATTATTTCAACTTGAAAAAAGATTTAAACTTAAATTATTTTCTGGAAAAAAATGACATGTCATACATTTAAGTTAAAAAATCTGCTGAAAGACAAAATAGTTTGAAATACAGCTGGAGCAGGATGGACAGTGATGCCCATCCTCCAAGGCTCGCCATACTCTTCTAGGTGGCTTTAGCCCTTGGGTAACTGTAGCACCTGGACAGAGTAGGGCAGTCTTGTCCATGGGGATGTGCCCAGTTCGATCTGAGTGTCCTCATCTGCCAGCCTCTCCTGGGGCCCCAGCCTGGCGTGCCCACTTGCCCACAGCCTCGCATGCCCAACCAGGGTGCTTCCTTGGGGCCCTTCTCATAGCTCCTTCACCAGCAGACCATGCCTCACCGTCAGAGAGCTCCCACTGACCAGCCACCATGGATGTGCATCTGCCTACCTACAGCTTCCACTCCCTTACAGGCCTTCCCCACCTCACTTTGCTGTCTTGCACTCGCCCAAGGTCCTCTCCACTGCTTTGCTGGCCTGCAAGCGTGGGTGACCATACTTACTCTCTCCCACTGGCATATGTGTGTACATGTACCCTGCCTCTTCACCACTGCTGGTGTGAGCACACCCTGCCACCACTAATGTGCGGCACTCTGCCCTCCCAATGTGGCCTGCATGAGGGTGTGTACAGAATCCAGTGCCTCACTCCCACCAGCAACTGGCCACCCTGCCCCACCACCACTTCTGCTGCCACACTCAAGCTAATATAGATGCTGCTATGCTATGCCACCGCCTGAGGAAAGGCACTGGCCAGCACTCCCCATCAGAATGCTGTGGCCAGCAGAGCAGGAACACCGGGCCCCTCCAGTGCAGCCAGTTCCTAAGCTCCTGAGACTAGAGAATAAAGCTGGGGGCTTGGTACCAGCACCCTTAAGAGTTAGAGCAGGAAAACTAGGAATACTAAGCTGCCGCTTTGGCCCTCTAAAATCATCTGGAAACAAACTTAACAGACACATAGACCAATGGAATAGAATAGAGAGCCCAGAAATAAAGCTTGCACACCTACAACCATCTGATCTTCGACAAAGTTGACAAAAACAAGCAATGGGGAAAGGACTGTTTTATTCAAGAAATGGTGCTGGGACAACTGGCCAGCCATATTCAGAAGACTGAAACTGAACTCCTTCCTTATACCATATACAAAAATCAAGATGGACTAAACACTTAAATGTAAGACCTACAACTATGAAAACTCTAGGAGAAAACCAACAAAATACCATTCTGAACATGGACCCTGGCAAAGATTTCATGACTAAGATGCCAAAAGCAATTGCAACAAAAACAAAAATTGACAAATGAGACCTAATTAAACAAAAGAGCTTCTGCACAGCAAATAAAACTATCAAGACAGTAAATAGACAACCTACAAAATGGGAGAAAATATTTGCAAACTCTGCATCCGACAAAGGTCTAATATCCAGGATCTATAAGGAACTTGACTCCATTAAAAAGTGGGCAAAGGCATAAACAGACATTATCAAAAGAAGATATATGCATGGCCAACAAGTGTATGAAAAAATGCTCATCGCTAATCATTAGATAAATGCAAATCAAAACCACAATGAAATACCATCTCACACCAGTCAGAATGACTTATTAAAAAGTCAAAACCTAATAGATGCTGGCAAGATTGTGGAGAAAAGGGGAATGCTTATCCACTGCTGGTGGGAATGTAAATTAGTTCAGCCACTGTGGAAAGCAATTTGGTGATTTCTCAAAGAACTCAACGCAGAAGTACCATTTGACTCAGCAATCCCATTATTGGGTATATACTCAAAGGAATATAAATCATTCTACCATAAAGAGACCTGCAACCATATGTTCACTGCAGCACTATGCACATAGCAAAGACATGGAATCAATCTAAATGCCCATCAGTGGTAGACTGGATAAAGAAAATGTAAATATATACCATGGAATACTATGCAGGTGTAAGGAAGGAGTCCAGTTTCAGTATGCTTAAGTCTTTAATCCATTGTGAGTTGATTTTGGTAGATAGTGATGATGCAGTGTGAATATGTGTTCCCATCCAAATCTCATGTTGAATTGCAATCCCCAATGATGGAGGTGGGGCCTGGTGGGAGGTTATTGGATAATGGGGATAGATTTCTCTGGAATGGCTTAGCACCATCCCCTTAGTGCTGTTCTCTTGATAGAGTGAGTTCTTACAAGATATGGTTGTTTAAAAGTATAGCACCTCCCCCAACCCCTCTCTCTCATTCCTGCTTTTGCCATATGAAGCGCCTGTTCCTGCTTTGCCTTCCACCATGAGTAAAAGCTCCCTGAGGCCTCCCCAGAAGCAGATGCTGCCAGGCTTCCTGTACAGCCTGCAAAACTGTGAGTCAATTAAATCTCTTTTCTTATAAATTACCCAGTCTTAGGTATTTTTTTTTTTTTATCACAACACAAGAACAGCCTAATAAAGGGGAGAAATAGGGGTCTAGTTTCATTCTTCTGCATGGGGATATCCAGTTTTCTGAGCATCGTTTACTGGAGAGACTGTCCTTTCCCCAGTGTATGTTCTTGATGGCTTTGTTGAAGATCAGTTAGCTGTAAATATGTGGATTCATTCCTGGGTTCTCTATTCTTTTCCTTTGTTCTGTGTGTCTATTTTTCTACCAATATCATGTTGTTTGGCTTAGTACAGGCTTGTAATATATTTTGAAGTCAGGTGGTGTAGTGCCTTGAGTTTGTTCCTTTTGTTTAGGACTGCTTTGACTATTCTGGATCTTTTTTGGTTCCATATGAATTTTAGCATTGTGTTTTCTAGTCATGTGAAAAACTACATAGCTATGTAGTTAGAGATTGCATTGAATCTACAGATTGCTTTAGGTAGTATGGTCATTTTTAATGGTATGAATTCTTCTGATCGATGAGAATGGGATGTCTTTTCTCTTCTTCAATTTCTTTCATCAGTGTTTTGTAATTTCCTTGTAGAGATCTTTCATTTCTTGGCTAAATTTATTCCTAGGTTTTTTGTTGTTGTTGTTTTTGTTGGTTTGTTTTGCCATTGTTGTAAATGTGATTGTCTTCTTGATTTTTTTTTTCAGATATTTTATTATTGGTGTATAGAAATGCTGACTTTTGCTTGTTTGTATCCTGCGGCTTCACTGAATTTGGTTCAGTTCTAAGAGTTTTTTGTTTGTTTGTTTTTTGAGAAAGTCTTGCTCTGTTGCTCCGACTGGAGTTCAGTGGTGTGATCTCCGCTCACTGCCACCTCTGCCTCCTGGGTTCAAGCAATTCTCTGCCTCAGCCTCCCAAGCAGCTGGGATTACAGGCACCTGCCACCATGCATGGATAATTTTTTTTTGTATTTTTAGTAGAGATGAGGTTTCACCATCTTGGCCAGCCTGGCCTTAAACTCTTCACTTCGTGATCCACCCACCTCAGCCTCCCAAAGTGCTGGGATTACAGGCATGAGCCACCATGCCCAGCCTGTTTGGCTTTTTTTTTTTTTTTTTTTGAGAGGGAGTCTTGCTCTGTCACTCAGGCTGGAATGCAGTGGTACGATCTTGGCTCACTGCAACCTCTACCTCCTGGGCTCAAGTGATTCTGATGCCTCAGCCTCCAGAGTAGCTGGGATTACAGGCATGCGCCACCATGCCCAACTAATTTTTGTATTTTTTAGCAGACATGGGGCTTTGCCATGTTGGCCAGGCTGGTCTCCAACCCTTGGCCTCAAGCGATTGCCTGCCTTGGCCTCCCAAAGTTCTGGCATTACAGGCATGAGCCACTGTGCCCAGCCCTAAGAGTTTTTTGATGGAGTATTTTGGTTTTCTAGAAATAAGCATAGGCCAAGTGCAGTGGTTAATGCCTGTAATCCCAGCACTCTGGGAGGCTGAAGCAGGTGGATCACGAGGTCAAGAGATCGAGACCATCCTGGCCAACATGGTAAAACCCTGTTTCTACTAAAAATACAAACATGCCTGTAGTCCCAGTTACTTGGGAGGCTGAGGTAGGAGAACTGCTTAAACCCAGGCGGTGGAGGATGCAGTGAGCCAAGATCGCACCACTGCACTCCAGCCTGGGCGACAGAGAGAGACTCTGTCTCCAAAAAAAAAAAAAAAAAAAAAAAAAAAAAAAAAAAAAAAAAAAAAGAATAATGTAATCCCCAAAGAGAGGGTCAATTAGAGTTCCTCTTTTCCAATTTGGATGCCTTTTATTCCTTTTTTCTTGGCTGACTGCTCTGGCTGCAACTTCCAGTACAATGTTTAATGGGCATGGGGAAGGTGGGCATCTTTGTCTTGTTCTTAGAGGAAA
The DNA here is from genome assembly GCF_007565055.1 of Rhinopithecus roxellana. Lineage (NCBI taxonomy): Eukaryota > Metazoa > Chordata > Mammalia > Primates > Cercopithecidae > Rhinopithecus > Rhinopithecus roxellana. Next base: position 115,560,789 of record NC_044551.1, on the reverse strand, counting down.
GGCTTTTAACTTTTCCCCCTTCAGTCTGATGTTAGCTGTGGGTTTTGTCATATATTGCCTTTATTATTTTAAGGTATATTCTTTCTATGCCTAGTTTGCTGAGAGTTTTTTTCATGAAGGGATGTTCAATTTTATCAAATGCTTTTTCTGCATCTATAAAAATAATCATAAAGTTTTTGTTCTTGGTTCTGTTAATGTGATGTATCAAATTTATTGATTTGCACAGGTTAAACCATTCTTGCATCCCTGGTATAAAACCCACTTAATCAAGGTGTTTTATCTTTTTGATGTGCTGTTGGATTTAGTTTGCTAGTATTTTGTTGAGGATTTTTGTGTCTATGTTCATCATGCCTGCAGTTTTCTCTGTGCTGTTGTTGTTGTGTTCCTTGTCTAGTTTTGGAATCAGGGGAATGCTAACCTCAAAGAATGAGTTAGGGAGGATTCCCTCCTCTTCAACTTTTTGAAATAGTATGAGGAAGATTGGTATTAGTTTTTCTTTATATGTTTGGTCGAATTTGGCAGTGAATCCATCTAATCCTGGGCTTTTCTTTATTGGGAGACTTTTTATTATTGATTCAATCTCACTACTTATTATTGGTCTCTTCAGGTTTTCTATTTCTTCCTCATTCAATCTTAGTATGTTGTATGTTTCCAGGAGTTTACCGGTCTCTCTAAGTTTTCTAGTTAGTATATGGTTATTCGTAAAAGTCTCGGCTGATGTTTTCTATTTCTGTGGTATCAGTAGTAATGTCTCCTTTTTCATTCCTGATTTTGTTTATTGGGGTCTCCTCTCTTCTTTCCTTGGTTAATCTAGCTAGTGATTTATAAATTTTATCTTTTTGAACAACAAACTTTTCATTTCATTGATACTTTTTATTTTTTTAGTCTCTATTTTGTTTCTTTCTGCTCTGATCATTACTATTTCCTTCTGCTAATTTTGGGTTTTGTTTGTTCTTGCTTCTCTAATTCCTTAAAGTGCATAATTAAATTCTTTATTGGAAATCATTCTACTTTTTTTCTTACATAACATTAAATTTACATAAGCACATACTACTTTTTTGATGTAGGTATTTATTCCTATAAAGTTCCCTCTAAGCACTGCTTTTATGATATTCCATATGTTTTGGTGTTTTGTGTTTCAATTTTTATTTATTTCAAGAATTTTATTTTTAAGAGACAAGGTCTTACTTTGTCACCCAGGCTAGAGTGCAGTGGCACTATTGTGGCACGCTGCAGTCTCAAACTTTTGGGTTCAAGTGATCCTCCTGCGTCAGACTCCTGAGTAGTTAGGACTACAGTCATGCACCATCATGCCTGGCTAATTTTTAAATTTTTTAGGAGACAACGGGGTTTCAGTATGTTGCCCAGGCTGGTCTCAAACTCCTGGCCTCAAGTGATCCTCCCACTGCAGCCTCCCAAAGTGCTGGGATTACAAGCATGAGCCATTGTTCCTGTCCTTATTTCAAGAATTTTTTAATTTCCATCTTAATTTCTTCATTGATCCAATGATCATTCAGAGGCATCTTACTAAGTTTTCAAGTATTGTATAGTTTCCAAACTTCCTTTTGGTATTGATTTCTAATTTTATTCCATTGTGGCCTGAGAAGATACTTGATATGATCTCAATTTTTTCAAGTTTGTTGAGACTTGTTTTGTGGCCTAACATATGATCTATCCTGGAGAATGTCCCATATGTAAATGAGAAGAATGTTAGTATGTATTCTGCAGTTGTTGACTAAAAGGTTCTGTTATGTCTGTGAGGTCCACTTGGTCTAAAGTCCATTTTAAATCCAACATTTATGTGTTGATTTTCTGTCTAGATGATCTGTTGAGTGCTGAGTGAGTAGGGTATTGAAGTCTCCCCCATTACTGTATTGGATTCTGTCTCTCTTTAGATCTAGCAATATTTGCTTTATACATCTGAGTGCAGTACTGTTGGGTGCATATGTATTTAGTATTGTTATACTCTCTTCTAGATTGATCCTTTTATCATTATATAATGATCTTTGTCTTTTTTTTTTTTTTTCCTGTTTTTGACTTAAAGTCTCTTTTAGCTAAGTATAACTACTCCTGCTCAGTTTTGGTTTCTGCTTACATGGAATATCTTTTTCCATCTGATACAGTTTGGTTCTGTGTCCCTACCCAAATTCCATCTTGTAGCTTCCCTAATTTTCACATGTTATGGGAGGGACCCACTGGGAGATAACTTAATCATGGGTGCAGGTCTTTCCCATGCCATTCTTGTGACAGTGAATATGTCTCATGAGATCTGATGGTTTTAAAAATGAAAGTTTGCCTGCACAAGCTCTCTCTGCCTGCCACCATCTATGTAAGATGTGACTTGCCCCTCCTCGCCTTTTGCAATGATTGTGAGGCCTCCCCAGTCATGTGGAACTGTAAGTCCATTAAACCTTTTCTTCTTCCTAATCTCAGGTATGTTTTTATCAGCAACGTGAAAATGGAGTAATTCACCATTCCTTTACTTTGAGTCTCTATTTTTCTTTACAGATAAAGTGCATTTCTTATAGGCAGCATATAGTTGAATCATGCTTTTTTAATCATTTAGCCAGTCTATATCTTTTAAATAGAGAATTTCATCCACTTACATTCAGGTTTATTATTGATATGTAATGCTTTCTTCCTGTTACATTTTTTTAAATTTATTTTTTATTATACTTTAAGTTCTAGGGTACATGTGCATAACGTGCAGGTTTGTTACATATGTATACTTGTGCCATGTTGGTGAGCTGCACCCATCAACTCGTCAGCACCCATCAATTCATCATTTATATCATGTATAACTCCCAATGCAATCCCTTCTCCCTCCCCCCTCCCCATGATAGGCCCCAGTGTGTGATGTTCCCCTTCCTGAGTCCAAGTGATCTCATTGTTCAGTTCCCACTATGAGTGAGAACGTGCGGTGTTTGGTTTTCTGTTCTTGTGATAGTTTGCTAAGAATGATGGTTTCCACCTGCATCCATGTCCCTACAAAGGACACAAACTCATCCTTTTTTATGGCTGCATAGTATTCCATGCTGTATATGTGCCATATTTTCTTAATCCAGTCTGTCACAGATGGACATTTGGGTTGATTCCAAGTCTTTGCTATTGTGAATAGTGCCGCAATAAACATACGTGTGCATGTGTCTTTATAGCAGCATGATTTATAATCCTTTGGGTATATACCCAGTAGTGGGATGGCTGGGTCATATGGTACTTCCAGTTCTAGATACTTGAATTGCCATACTGTTTTCCATAATGGTTGAACTAGTTTACAATCCCACCAACAGTGTAAAAGTGTTCCTATTTCTCCACATCCTCTCCAACACCTGTTGTTTCCTGACTTTTTAATGATTGCCATTCTAACTGGTGTGAGATGGTATCTCATTGTGGTTTTGATTTGCATTTCTCTGATGGAGAGTGATGATGAGCATTTTTTCATGTGTCTGTTGGCTGTATGAATGTCTTCTTTTGAGAAATGTCAGTTCATATCCTTTGCCCACTTTTTGATGGGGTTGTTTGTTTTTTCCTTGTATATTTGTTTGAGTTCTTTGTAGATTCTGGACATTAGCCCTTTGTCAGATGAGTAGATGGCAAAAATTTTCTCCCATTCTATAGGTTGCCTGTTCACTCTGATGGCAGTTTCTTTTGCTGTGCAGAAGCTCTTTAATTAGATCCCATTTGTCAATTTTGGCTTTTGCTGCCATTGCTTTTGGTGTTTTAGACGTGAAGTCCTTGCCCATGCCTATGTCCTGAATGGTATTACCTAGGTTTTCTTCTAGGGTTTTTATGGTATTAGGTCTAACATTTAAGTCTCTAATCCATCTTGAATTAATCTTCGTATAAGGAGTAAGGAAAGGATCCAGTTTCAGCTTTCTACTTATGGCTAGCCAATTTTCCCAGCACCATTTATTAAATAGGGAATCCTTTCCCCATTTCTTGTTTCTCTCAGGTTTGTCAAAGATCAGATGGCTGTAGATGTGTGGTATTATTTCTGAGGACTCTGTTCTGTTCCATTGGTCTATATCTCTGTTTTGGTACCAGTACCATGCTGTTTTGGTTACTGTAGCCTTGTAGTATAGTTTGAAGTCAGGTAGCGTGACGCCTCCAGCTTTGTCCTTTTGACTTAGGATTGTCTTGGCAATGTGGGCTCTTTTTTGGTTCCATATGAACTTTAAAGCAGTTTTTTCCAATTCTGTGAAGAGAGTCATTGGTAGCTTGATGGGGATGGCACTGAATCTATAAATTACCTTGGGCAGTATGGCCATTTTCACGATATTGATTCTTCCTATCCATGAGCATGGTATGTTCTTCCATTTGTTTGTGTCCTCTTTGATTTCACTGAACAGTGGTTTGTAGTTCTCCTTGAAGAGGTCCTTTACATCCCTTGTAAGTTGGATTCCTAGGTATTTTATTCTCTTTGAAGCAATTGTGAATGGAAGTTCATTCCTGACTTGGCTCTCTGCTTGTCTGTTACTGGTGTATAAGAATGCTTGTGATTTTTGCACATTAATTTTGTATCCTGAGACTTTGCTGAAGTTGCTTATCAGCTTAAGGAGATTTTGGGCTGAGACAATGGGGTTTTCTAAATATACAATCATGTCATCTGCAAACAGGGACAATTTGACTTCTTCTTTTCCTAACTGAATACCCTTGATTTCTTTCTCTTGCCTGATTGCACTAGCCAGAACTTCCAACACTATGTTGAATAGGAGTGGTGAGAGAGGGCATCCCTGTCTTGTGCCAGTTTTCAAAGGGAGTTTTTCCAGTTTTTGCCCATTCAGTATGATATTAGCTGTGGGTTTGTCATAAATAGCTCTTATTATTTTGAGGTACGTTCCATCAATACTGAATTTATTGAGAGTTTTTAGCATGAAGGGCTGTTGAATTTTGTCAAAAGCCTTTTCTGCATCTATTGAGATAATCATGTGGTTCTTGTCTTTGGTTCTGTTTATATGCTGGATTATGTTTATTGATTTGCGAATGTTGAACCAGCCTTGCATCCCAGGGATGAAGCCCACTTGATCATGATGGATAAGCTTTTTGATGTGCTGCTGAATCCGGTTTGCCAGTATTTTATTGAGGATTTTTGCATCAATGTTCATCAGGGATATTGGTCTAAAATTCTCTTTTTTTGTTGTGTCTCTGCCAGGCTTTGGTATCAGGATGATGTTGGCCTCCTAAAATGAGTTAGGGAGGATTCCCTCTTTTTCTATTGATTGGAATAGTTTCAGAAGGAATGGTACCAGCTCCTCCTTGTACCTCTGGTAGAATTCAGCTGTGAATCCATCTGGTCCTGGACTTTTTTTGGTGGGTAGGCTATTAATTGTTGCCTCAATTTCAGAGCCTGCTATTGGTCTATTCAGGGATTCAACTTCTTCCTGGTTTAGTCTTGGAAGAGTGTAAGTGTCCAGGAAATTATCCATTTCTTCTAGATTTTCTAGTTGATTTGCATAGAGGTGTTTATAGTATTCTCTGACGGTAGTTTGTATTTCTGTAGGGTCGGTGGTGATATCCGCTTTATCATTTTTTATTGCGTCTATTTGATGTCTCTCTCTTTTCTTCTTTATCAGTCTTGCTAGCGTTCCGTCAATTTTGTTGATCTTTTCAAAAAACCAACTCCTGGATTCATTGATTTTTTGGACGGTTTTTTGTGTCTCTATGTCCTTCAGTTCTGCTCTGATCTTAGTTATTTCTTGCCTTCTGCTAGCTTTTGAATGTGTTTGCTCTTGCCTCTCTAGTTCTTTTAATTGTGATGTTAGAGTGTCAATTTTAGATCTTTCCAGCTTTCTCTTGTGGGCATTTAGTGCTATAAATTTCCCTCTACACACTGCTTTAAATGTGTCCCAGAGATTCTGGTATGTTGTATCTTTGTTCTCATTGGTTTCAAAGAACATCTTTATTTCTGCTTTCATTTCGTTATGTACCCAGTAGTCATTCAGGAGCAGGTTGTTCAGTTTCCATGTAGTTGAGCGATTTTGATTGAGTGTCTTAGTCCTGAGTTCTAGTTTGATGGCACTGTGGTCTGAGAGACAGTTTGTTATAATTTCTGTTCTTTTACATTTGCTGAGGAGTGCTTTACTTCCAATTATGTGGTCAATTTTGGAATAAGTGCGATGTGGTGCTGAGAAGAATGTATATTCTGTTGATTTGGGGTGGAGAGTTCTATAGATGTCTATTAGGTCTGCTTGGTGCAGAGATGAGTTCAATTCCTGGATATCCTTGTTAACTTTCTGTCTCATTGATCTGTCAAATGTTGACAGTGGAGTGTTGAAGTCTCCCATTATTATTGTATGGGAGTCTAAGTCTCTTTGTAAGTCTCTAAGGACTTGCTTTATGAATCTGGGTGCTCCTGTATTGGGTGCATATATATTTAGGAGAGTTAGCTCTTCCTGTTGAATTGATCCCTTTACCATTATGTAATGGCCTTGTCTCTTTTGATCTTTGATGGTTTAAAGTCTGTTTTATCAGAGACTAGGATTGCAACCCCTGCTTTTTTTTGTTCTCCATTTGCTTGGTAGATCTTCCTCCATCCCTTTATTTTGAGCCTATGTATGTCTCTGCATGTGAGATGGGTCTCCTGAATACAGCAGACTGATGGGTCTTGACTCTTTATCCAGTTTGCCAGTGTGTGTCTTTTAATTGGAGCATTTAGTCCATTTACATTTCAGGTTAATATTGTTATGTGTGAACTTGATCCTGCCATTATGATATTAACTGGTTATTTTGCTCATTAGTTGATGCAGTTTCTTCGTAGCCTCGATGGTCTTTACATTTTGGCATGTTTTTGCAATGGCTAGTACCAGTTGTTCCTTTCCATGTTTAGGGCTTCCTTCAGGGTCTCTTGTAAGGCAGGCCTGGTGGTGACAAAATCTCTAAGCATTTGCTTATCTGTAAAGGATTTTATTTCTCCTTCACTGATGAAACTTAGTTTGGCTGGATATGAAATTCTGGGTTTAAAATTCTTTTCTTTAAGAACGTTGAATATTGGCCCCCACTCTCTTCTGGCTTGTAGAGTTTCTGCCGAGAGATCTGCTGTTAGTCTGATGGGCTTCCCTTTGTGGGTAACCCGACCTTTCTCTCTGGCTGCCCTTAAGATTTTTTCCTTCATTTCAACTTTGGTGAATCTGGCAATTATGTGTCTTGGAGTTGCTCTTCTCGAGGAGTATCTTTGTGGCGTTCTCTGTATTTCCTGAATTTGAATGTTGGCCTGCCCTACTAGGTTGGGGAAGTTCTCCTGGATGATATCCTGAAGAGTGTTTTCCAACTTGGTTCCATTTTCCCCCTCACTTTCAGGCACCCCAATCAGACGTAGATTTGGTCTTTTTACATAATCCCATACTTCTTGTAGGCTTTGTTCATTTCTTTTTCTTTTTTCTTTTGGTTTCTCTTCTCGCTTCATTTCATTCATTTGATCCTCAATCGCTGATACTCTTTCTTCCAGTTGATCGAGTCAGTTACTGAAGCTTGTGCATTTGTCACGTATTTCTCGTGTCATGGTGTTCCTCTCTGTCATTTCGTGTATGACCTTCTCTGCATTAATTATTCTAGCTGTCAATTCTTCCACTCTTTTTTCAAGATTTTTAGTTTCTTTGTGCTGGGTACGTAATTCCTCCTTTAGCTCGGAGAAGTTTGATCGACTGAAGCCTTCTTCTCTCATCTCGTCAAAGTCATTCTCTGACCAGCTTTGATCCGTTGCTGGCGATGGGCTGCGCTCCTTTGCAGGGGGAGATGCGCTCTTATTTTTTGAATTTCCAGCTTTTCTGCCCTGCTTTTCCCCCATCTTTGTGGTTTTATCTGCCTCTGGTCTTTGATGATGGTGACGTACTGATGGGGTTTTAGTATAGGTGTCCTTCCTGTTTGATAGTTTTCCTTCTGACAGTCAGGACCCTCAGCTATAGGTCTATTGGAGATTGCTTGAGGTCCACTCCAGCCCCTGTTTGCCTGGGTATCAGCAGCAGAGCTTGCAGAAGATAGAATATTGCTGAACAGCGAGTGTACCTGTCTGATTCTTACTTTGGAAGCTTCCTCTCAGGGGTGTACTCCACCCTGTGAGGTGTGGGGTGTCAGACTGCCCCTAGTGGGGGATGTCTCCCAGTTAGGCTACTCAGGGGTCAGTGACCCACTTGAGCAGGCAGTCTGTCCCTTCTCAGATCTCAACCTCCATGTTGGGAGATCCACTGCTCTCTTCAAAGCTGTCAGACAGAGTCGTTTGCGTCTGCAGAGGTTCTGCTGCTTTTTTGTTGTTGTTGTTTAGCTGTGCCCTGTCCCCAGAGGTGGAGTCTACAGAGACAGGCAGGTTTCCTTGAGCTGCTGTGAGCTCCACCCAGTTTGAGCTTCCCAGCGGGCTTTGTTTACCTACTTAAGCCTCAGCAATGGCGGGCGCCCCTCCCCCAGCCTCGCTGCTGCCTTGCAGTTAGATCGCAGACTGCTGTGTTAGCAACGAGGGAGGCTCCGTGGGCATGGGACCCTCCCGGCCAAGTGTGGGATATATTCTCCTGGTGTGCCCGTTTGCTTAAAGCGCAGTATTGGGGTGGGAGTTACCCGATTTTCCAGGTGTTGTGTGTCTCAGTTCCCCTGGCTAGGAAAAGGGATTCCCTTCCCCCTTGTGCTTCCCAGGTGAGGCGATGCCTCGCCCTGCTTCAGCTCTCGCTGGTCGGGCTGCAACAGCTAACCAGCATGGATTGTCCGGCACTCCCTAGTGAGATGACCCCAGTACCTCAGTTGAAAATGCAGAAATCACCGGTCTTCTGTGTCGCTCGCACTGGGAGTTGGAGACTGGAGCTGTTCCTATTCGGTCATCTTGCTCCGCCTCCGGATAATCTTAATTCCCTCTTACATTCTTAATTGTTTTCTGATTGTTCTGTATAATCTTTGTTCCTTTATTTTTCTCTTGTTTGTCATTGTGTTTTGGTGGTTTTCTGTAGTGGAATCATTTGAGTCCTTTCTCCTCCTCCTTTGTGTGATTGCTTTACTTGGGAGTTTTATAGTTTCATGTGTTTTCATGATAGTAACTATCATCATTTCACTCCCAGTTATAGGACTCCCTTGAGTTTAGCAGTAATGAATTCTCTTGGTATTTGATTGTCTGGGAAATATTTTATTTCTCCTTCATCGATGAAGAACAGTTTTGCTGTATATAGTATCCTTGGCTGGCAGATTTGTTCTTTCAGCACTTTGAATATATCATATCATTCTTTCCTGGCCTGTAAGGCTTCTGCTGAGAGAGTCTGCTGTTAGTCTAATGGGGTTTCTTTTGTAACTAGATACTTTTCTCCTGCTGCTTTTAGAATTCTCTGTCTTTCACTTAGACAGTTGGACTACAATATGCCATGGATAAGACATTTTTATGTTGTATCTTTTGGGAAATCACTGAGCCTCCTGTATCTGGATGCCTAAATCTCGTTAGACTTGGGAATTTTTCATCTATTATTTCATTACATAGGTTTGCAAACCCATTCATTTTCTCTTTGCCCTCAGGGATATCGATATTTCAAATATTTGGCCACTTGATAATGTTCCATAGTCACAAAGGCATTGCTCATTCTTGCTAATTTCTTCTTTATTTTTGCCTAACTGGGTTATGCCAAAAGAACTGTCTTCAAGTTTTGAGATTCTTTCCTCTGTTTGATTTAGTCTGTTGTTGAATCTTTTGAGTGTATTTTGTATTTCATTCAATGAAATCTTCGGTTCCAGAATTTCTGTTTGGTTCTTTTTTCAATAATATCCATCTCTTTGGTAAATTTCTCATTTGTATCCTGAATTTTGTTTCTGATTTCTTTGTATTGATTTTTGGAATTCTCTTGCATCTCACCAGGCTTCTTTAGTATCAAAATTCAAAATTTGGAATTCTTTTTCCTGGGATTTTGTGATTTTTTTTTTTTTTTTTAGACAGAGTCTCGCTCTGATGCCCAGCCTGCAGTGCAGTGGCACAATCTCCGTTCACTGCAAGCTCCGCCTGCTGGGTTCATGCTATTCTCCTGCCTCAGCCTCCTGAGTAGCTGGGACTACAGGCACCTGCCACCACGCCTGGCTAATTTTTTGTATTTTTAGTCGAGATGGGGTTTCACCATGTTAGCCAGGATGGTCTCGATCTCCTGACCTCGTGACCTGCCTGCCTCAGCCTCCCAAAGTGCTAGGATTACAGCCATGAGCCACTGTGCCCAGCCATGAATTTCTTTTGCATTAGGATCTGTTGCTGGAGAAATTATTGGGTACCTTTGCAGGTTCATATTTCCTTGCTTTTTCATGTTTCCTGTGTCCTTACACTGATATCTGTGCATCTGGTGCACAGCTGGTGTCACAGCTGCTTTTTCCAATTTTTTTGAATTTGCTTTCATCAGGGGCACATTTTTCTGAAGATGTGTATATGGTGTTGGTAGGCTAGAGCACATTTGCTCTGATTCTGGGCATGTGCAGTATTATTGTCTTTGTGTGGTTTCTTTGGCTGTAAACAGCATCAGTGGTATCTGTGATTTCCTTGGTGGCTTAGCATGTGGTTGTTAGTGGAGGCTATGATGAAGTTTTGCTGGGTCCTGGGATGCCAAGTAGACTGGTCTTCAGGTCTCAATGGTGGCAGTGGTATGTTAAGCATGCCTGTCCTTGGGCCCCAAGGCAGCATACCCTGGCATTGGTGTTAGTGGATCCAGGTAGCCAATTCTTGGGCCTCTAGGTGGCTTGCTTGTGTGCCAGGAATGGCAGCAGTAGGCTGTGTAGGTGGGTGAATTCTAGAGTCCTTGTGGAGTGTGCATGGCATGGTCAATGGCAGTAGCAGTGATAGGAAAATCCACTGGAACTCAGTCAACTGTGTTGGTGTTGGCATGGCTACGATGGGTTGGGCAGGCTGGTTTCCAGATCTGTAAGTGGCACATGCTGGTGAATGCCAGCTGTGATGGTAGTGGCAGGTTGATTGGACCTGATCTCAGACCCTGGGAAGAGTGCTTAGGTGCAACCAATGGTGTACTGGTCTGGGTGATCCTTAGACCTCTGGATAGCGTCCTTGGGTACTAGGGGAGGTAGAGCCAAGCTAGGTTGTGCCCTTAGGCCCCCTCATGGTGTGTAAAGATGCTGGCTGTGGCATGCAGGGGCAGAATGACCCTGTGATCATTGGCAGAATGCTCAGGTGGAGACAGCAGCAGCTGTGCTATGGCCCTGCAACTGGGAAGAGTGGAGTTGCTTCCCCTGGGAATAGTCATAGGCAGGAAACTGAAAGGGATGGGCTTCATCTGAGCCTTGGCCTAGAGGAGGCAGTGGAATTTGTCTTTGGAGTGTGTGAGAATGCACAGTTGCCCCTCTGTGGGGGTGAGGGAATAGGATTGCTGTCTGTGGCTGCCTCTTCAGCCCCAGGAGGGAGGGAAGGTGAGAGAGTGGGGGAGAATTCATGGAACTGACAGTATGCATGGAAGCAGGAGAAGGACAGGTAATCATGAGGAAGTGAAGAAAAGAAAATGTAGAAAGGATGGGGAATATTTTTTATTGCTTTTGGCTAAAAAAGTGAAATTCAGGCCAAGTTCAATTAGATCTCTATCTAGTTGCCTATTGAGTTAAATTTAACTATGCTGTCTTCCTCCCTTCCTTCATTCCCATTAGTCCTCAACAATGACACAGTATATCTCATCTTAAAAGAAAAAGCTTCCTATAACCCTGCATATTCATCCAGTTACCATTATTTTTCTCTATTTCCCTTCAGAGTCAAGCTCTATAAATAACTGTTACTTCCTCACTTTCCATGGTCTTCAACCTATTCTAATCTGGTTTGCCTCTCTTTAGTCTGCTAAACTTTTTCCTACCAAAGTCACCAGTTTCCTTCATGATTCCAAATTCAACTGACTTTTTAAAAAAATTAATGAATTTTATCTTTTAGGTCAGTTTTGGGTTCACAGCAAACTTGAGTAGAAAGTATAGACTTCTCATATATCCCCAGTCGCCACACATGTAAAACCTCCCCTGCTATCAAGATCCTATACAATAGTGGTATATTTACTATAATCGATGAACCTACACTAACACATCATTATCTTAAAAGGCCACAGTTTACCTGAGGGTTGGGTTCAGTCTTGGTGTTATATATTCTGTGGGTTTTCACAAACGTATAATGAGATGTACCCACCATTCTAATATCACACAAAGTAGTTTCCCAGTCTTAAAATTCCTCTGTAATCTGCCTATTCATTCATCCCTTCCTCCTAACCTCTGGCAACCACCAATCTTGTTATTGTCAACATAGTTTTGCTTTTCCAGAACATCATATAGTTGGAATCACACAGTATGTAGCCTTTTCAAAGTCACTTCTTTCACTTAGTAATATTAATTTAAGTTTCCTCCATGTCTTTTAATTGCTGGATACCTAATTCCTTTTTAGTGCTAAATAATATTCCATTGTCTTGATATACCACAGTTTATTTATGCATTCACCTACTGAAGAACATTTTCATTGCTTCCAAGTTTTGGCAATTATGAATGCAGTTGCTATAAATGTTCAGGTGCATTTTTTGTGTGGATATAATTTTTCAATTCATTTGCATAAACACTAAGGAATGTAATTGCTGGATCATATATAAGAGTATGTTTAGTTTTTAAAAATCACCAAACCATTTTCCAAAGTGACTGTATCATTTTGCATTCTCAGCAGCAAAGAATGAGATTTCCTGTTGCTTCACATCCTCACCAGCATTTGGTGTTGTCAGTGTTTTGGATTTTGACCATTCTAATAGGTGTGTGGTAATAACTCGCTGTTGCTGTTTTTGGTTTTTTTGAAACAGAGTATCACTCTGTTGCCCAGGCTGGAGTGCAGTGGCATGATCACAGCTCACTGCAGCTTCGACCTCCCAAGTTCAGGTGATCCTCCTACCTTTACTTCCAAAGTAGTTATGACTACAGGCCTGCACCACCATGCCACGCCTTTTTTTTTTTTTTTTGTATTTTTTGTAGAGACAGGGTTTTGCCATGTTGCCCAGGCTGGTCTTCAATCCTGGGCTCAAGCAATCCACTTGCCTCAGTCCCCCAAAATGTTGGGATTACAGGCATGAGTCACAGCACCCAGCCACTCACTGTTGTTTTAATTTGCAATTGCAATTGCCTAATGACATAAGATGTTGAACAACTTTTCATAAACTATTGCCATTTGTATATCTTCCTTTGTGAGGTATCTGTTCAAGTCTTTGGCCCATTTTTCATTGGGTTTTCCTTTTTCTTATTCTTGAGGGTTTTTGCTTGATTGGGTTTTTTTGTTGTTGTTTTTGTTTTTTGAGACAGGATATCACTCTGTTACCCAGGCAGCAGTGTGCAGAGGTGTGGTCAGGGCTCACTGCAGCCTTAACCTCCCAGGCTCATGTGATCCTCCCATCTCAGCCTCCTGACAGGGATTCTGTCTCTATAAAAAAATACAAAATGTTGTCCAGGCTTGTCTCAAATTCGTGGGCTCAAACGATCTGCCTGCCTTGGCCTCCCAAAGTGCCAGGATTACAGGCATGAGCCACCATGCCTGGCCCTTATTGTTGAGTTTTAAGGCTTGTCTATGTTGGTTGAAAATCATTTATCAGATATGTCTTTTGCAAATACTGTCTCCCAGTCTGTGGCTTGTTATCTCATTATCTTGACATTGTCCTTCATACAGCAGAAGTTTTTTATTTTAATTAAGTCCAGGTTATCAATTATTTCTTTTATAATTGTGCCTTTAGTATTCTATCTAAAAAGTCATCACCATACTCAAGGTCACCTAGATTTTATCCTATGTTATTTTCTAGAAGTTTTATAGTTTTGCACTTTACATTTAGGTCTATGACCCATTTTGATTAATTCTTGTGAAGGGTATAAAGTCTGTGTCTAGGTTCATGTTTTTGCATTTGGGGGTCCAGTTATTCAAGCACCATTTGTAGAAAATACCAACTTTTTTTCCATTATATTGCCTTTGCTCCTTTGTCAAAGATCAGTTGACTATATTTATATGGGTCTATTTCTGGGTTCTCTCTCTATTCTGTTCCATTGATGTTTGTTTATTCTTTTACCAAACCCACACTGTCTTGATCACTATAGCTTTACAGTAGTCTTAAACACAGGTAGTATCAGTCCTTTGACTTTTTCTCCTTCAATATTGAGTTGGCTATTCTGTATCTTTTCCCTCTCTATATAAACTTTAGAACCAGTTTGTCTGCCACATAGGTCCCCCAGCAGGTTAGGTTCTGGAAAAATACTTTCTCCTGAGGCCAGGCCTTCTTACAAAAAAACAAAAAAACCAAAAAACCAAAAACCTGAATGTTCTAGCATTATGTTTCAAACAGTTCCTTTCTCCTCCCACTGCTAGAAGCATGAGAGGATTTTACTCTAACATTTACTGTGAAGACCTGATGGTAGAGCTCCTGGAAGTAAAACTCACAAAAGTGGCAGGGGGACCACCTAGGACTCTCAGATTTGTCCATATTGAGCCTCTAGCAATTCATCAACACTGTTTAGGTTTTTCTATCCTGGCAATGGTTCCCATGGAGGTTTCTGTTCATGGGTTTCTGTTTTGGTAGGTTGTGATTCTCTGTATCCTCCTGTCTGTCTCTCTAGTATTTGGTGCAGCAGTTTTCTCTATGACCTTACTTCTCTGACAGATCCAAGAAAAACTGGTGACTTTTCAATTTGTTCAGCACTTTACTTGTTGTTAGGACAAAGTGACAACTTCTAAGATTCTTACATTGCTGCACTGGAAAGTGGAAGTCCTACAACTGACTTTTAAATTCCTTCCTAACACAAGAAACAATAAATTCTTGAGATAGTGGATATCCCATTTACTCTGATTTGATTATTATGCATTGTGTGTCTTTATCAAAACATCACATGTACCCCATAAAGACATACAGTTATTATGTACTCATAATAACTATTTTAATGTAAATAATCAAAATAACATAGACACAAAAAACAAAAAAAAAAATTCTTTTTTTTTTTTTTTTTTTTTTTTTTGAGACGGAGTCTCGCTGTGTCGCCCAGGCTGGAGTGCAGTGGCGCGATCTCGGCTCACTGCAAGCTCCGCCTCCCGGGTTTCCGCCATTCTCCCGCCTCAGCCTCCGAGTAGCTGGGACTACGCCCGCCACCGCGCCCGGCTAGTTTTTTGTATTTTTAGTAGAGACGGGGTTTCACCGTGTTAGCCAGGAGGGTCTCGATCTCCTGACCTCGTGATCCACCCGCCTCGGCCTCCCAAAGTGCTGGGATTACAGGCTTGAGCCACCGCGCCCGGCCAAAAAAATTCTTTATAATACTGCACCTTCAAACAGCATTCAACACTGTTGATCATTCCCCCTTTTGTGGGTGAAGTGATTTCCTCTCTTGATTTCTGTGATACTACATTCTGTTTATTTTTCTCCTCTTCTCCACCACTCTTCCTTTTGTACCTGACTATGAAGTTTTCCAGGGATTGACCTAGGTCCACTTCTCTTCCTTACTCTATAGATACTATTTCCTAGGAGATGTCACCCATTACCATAACTTTAAAAAAATTTATAATATAGTACATCTGTTCCCCTGACCTCCAGATTTATAGCCAATGGCCTTCTCAACATTTACATCTTCATGCATCCTCAGAACTCCTGTCTTTCCTATCACAGTAATTAGCGTCTTTATCCACTAAAGAAGCTCAAAACGGAAACCTAGAAGTCTTTCTTAACATTTCTTATTCCTTCATCATTTGTATCCAATCTGTCAACTCTACAGGCAAAATTATCTTGAATACATGGGTATTTCTTGATCTCTCCTATCAAACACTCTAGTCAAAGTCACCACTATCTTTCACCAAAAATCTTTGTAACTTTGTAACTCCCTACTAATGGGTCTCCCTATTCACCCTCTTGCCCCTTTTCTATTTGTTCCCTAATTCCTTACAGTGACAATCTAGTGTAGTAGAAAGAGTATAGGCTTTAGATCCGGAAAGACCCGCCACAACCTCCTCAAAAAACTGGTGAAAATCTAAACCTCAGTTTTCTCAGCTATAAAATAAGTAAAACAAACAAGCAAACAAACAAAAACTAACTACTAACCTGCCTGGAATGATGTAAAGAAAATATACAATTAATGAAAAGTCACTCAAAAAGTAGCTCTTGCTACATACAAAATAAAGTCCAAAATTTTCCCCAGAGACCTCCAGATTCCAGCTGGGCATGATGGCTCACACCTGTAATCCCAACACTTTGGAAGGTTGAGGTGGGTGTATTGCTTGAGCCCAGGAGTTCAAGGCCAGCCTGAGCAACGTGGTGAAACCCTATCTCTACCAAAAATACGAAAATTAGCCATTTGTGGCAGTGTGTGCCTGTAGTTCCAGCTACTAGGTAGGCTAAGGCAAGAGAACCATTTGAGTCCGAGGAGGTCAAGGTTACAGTGAGTGGTAAGCGAGCCACTACACTCTAGCCTGGGTGACAAGGCAAGACCCTGTCTCAAAAAAAAAAAAAAAAAAAAGATCCAGATTCCATGCCTAACATAATGATTCATAAGTAATCTTCAGCATTATTCAAAGAGAAGTTATAAAAAATGTAAAGTACACTGGTCTCCCCCATCACCCATCCACAGTTTTGTCTACCACAGTTTCAGCTACCTGTGGTCAACCACAATCCAAAATATAAGATGGAAAGTTCTAGAAATAAACAATTTGTAAGTTTTAAATTGCACACCATTCTGAGTAGCATGAAGAAATTGTGTGCCATCCCCCTCAGTCCAGTCCACTCCAGGATCAATCATCCCTTTATCCAGCATATCCATGATAGACATACTACCCGCTCATTAGTTACTCAGTAGCTGTCTCAGTTATCAGATCAAACACATGTAGTATACATAGGGTTCAGTACTATCCACATCCACTGGGGGTCTTGGGATGTATCCCTCACAGATAAGGGGGGACTACTATACATTTTCATTCTCTTTCATTAAACTGATATACAGTATATACTTATTTATAAGCTGCATAGCTTTTTCACAAAATTGAATAATCTGTTTGATAAACTTCCAAAATGCTTTTAATTATTGATTTAAATAGCTGAAAAAGAATTCCTATAAAAGTATTGGTTGGCCAGGCGCAGTGGCTCACGCCTGTAATCCCAACACTTTGGGAGGCCGAGGCGGGCAGATCATGAGGTCAGGAGATCGAGACCATCCTGGCTAACACAGTGAAACCCTGTCTCTACTAAAAATACAAAAAATTATCCAGGCGTGGTGGTGGGCACCTGTAGTCCCAGCTTTTCAGGAGGCTGACACAGGAGAATTGCGTGAACCCTGGAGGCAGAGCTTGCAGTGAGCTGAGACCATGCCACTGTACTCCAGCCTGGGCGACAGAGTGAGACTCTGTCTCAAAAAAAAAAAAAAAAACAGTATTGGTTAAGGCTGGGTACAGTGGCTCATGCCTGTAATTCCAGCACTTTGAGAGGCTGAGGTGGTAGGATCGCTTGAGGCCTGGAGTCTGAGACTAGCCTGGACAACAAGTGATACCCCATCTCTACAAAAAAATTTAAAAATTAGCTGGGCATTGTAGTGCATGCATGCCTGTAGTTCCAGTTACTTGGAAGGCTGAAGCAGGAGAACAGCTTGAGGCCAGAAGTTCAAGGCTGTAGTGAGCTATGATTGCAGCACTGAACTCCAACCTGGGTGACAGAATGAGACCCCATTTCTTTTCTTTTTTTGTTTTTGGAGACGGAGTCTCACTCTGTCGCCCAGACTGGAGTGCAGTGGCGCCATCTCGGCTCACTGCAAGCTCCGCCTCCTGGGTTCATGCCATTCTCCTGCCTCAGTCTCCCGAGTAGCTAGGACTGCAGGCACCCACCACCACGCCCAGCTAATTTTTTGTATTTTTAGTAGAGACGGGGTTTCACCATGTTAGCCAGGATGGTCTCGATCTCCTGACCTCGTGATCCTCCCGCCTCAGCCTGCCAAAGTGCTGGGATCACAGGCATGAGCCACCATGCCCGGCCAAGACCCCATTTCTTTAAAAAAAGAAAAAAGTAAATTTAAACTGTTAGTTAAAAGTAAATTATTTATTAATGAAATTTATTACGATTTATGCAGTTATTCTGCTTCAATACTTGCTTTTTTCTTTGTTTTATCAGGGATTGAAGGGCAAGTTTTCTCAGCAAGTAAAATCTCACAAGCTGCATTATCTATAAATAAAAACATAGTTTAGTATTCTACTTATTTCATCTATCATTAACTATGAGTCCAAAGGACAAGAGAATTCAAATTTGACAAAACAATATTTTAAAAACCCCTGATTTTAATGACTGCACCTTTGTCAACAATTAAACAAGAAAAATGAATGTATGTTGAATAATAAAAACATCCTTATCTTAAGAGCTCTAGGTTTCACAGAAGCAAATAAAATATATATAAAATATTTTCTTTTCAGTTAGTAGGGAAAGTTGCATGTGATTATAATTCTTCATTCATTATCCTACCATTTCCACTCTCCACATTTTCAAGCTCTTTTTCTACTACAATTTTTTCTTTTTTCTTTTTTTAAATTTCAATAGCTTTAGGGGTACAAGTGGTTTTTGGTTATATGAAAAAATTGTACAGTGGCGAAGTCTCGGCTTTTAGTGTACCTGTTTACTGCAACTTTTCTATCAGCATTTTAAACATTCTCAAGCCTCTCTCATCAAAAACTTTCCTTGTACCTCATATCCACCTCCTGCTACAGCCCCTATATCTCTTCTTGCCCACAGGCAAATTGCTTAAAAGATCTTCCATGTATACTAACTTTATTTCCTCTCCTCCTATTTACTTCCAAATCCAAAGTATCCAGTTGCACTTCCACCAATATCAGCAGAGACCTTTCCTGTCCTACCTCACTGGACCTTACTACAACAGGCTGGAACACTTCTAACCTGGCTCCTTTTTATGTCTCTTCTTCAGTCTTGAGTCTTCCCTTTTCCCCTCTCTGGACTCAATCCAAGCAACAAATATTTATTGAGTGTCTGCTATGTGCCAATTTTGCCTATCATATGCATTTAAAGTTGCATATTCAGCTTTTCTTTTCCTTTTTCTTGAGATGGAATCTCACTCTGTTCCTCATGCTGGAGGGCAGTGGTGCGATCTGTGCTCACTGCAAACTCCACCTCTCAGGTCAAGCAATTCTCCTGCCTCATCCTCCCAAGTAGCTGAGATTATAGGCACACACCACCACACCCAGCTTAT
Organism: Rhinopithecus roxellana; assembly: GCF_007565055.1. Lineage (NCBI taxonomy): Eukaryota > Metazoa > Chordata > Mammalia > Primates > Cercopithecidae > Rhinopithecus > Rhinopithecus roxellana. The sequence continues at coordinate 115,541,637 of NC_044551.1, read as the reverse complement.
ATATATATAATTTTTTTTTGAGACAGAGTTTTGCTCTTTGTGGCCCAGGCTGGAGTACAGTGTCATGATCTAGGCTCACTGCAACCTCCACCTCCCGGGTTCAAGTGATTCTCCTGTCTCAGCCTCCCGAGTAGCTGGGATTATAGGTGCCTGCCACCATGGCCGGCTATTTTTTTTATTTTTTAATTTTTTTAGTAGAGACAGGGTTTCACCATGTTGGCCAGGCTGGTCTCAAACTCCTGACCTCAGGTGATCTGCCCGCCTCAACCTCCCAAAGTGTTGGGATTACAGGCGTGAGCCACTACGCCTGGCCTATTTTTTTTTTTTTTTTTTTTTTTTAAGTACACACGGGCTCTCACCATGTTGGCCAGGCTGGTCTCGAACTCCTGACCTCAAGTGATCTGCCTACCTCAGCCTCCCAAAGTACTGGGATTACAGGTGTAAACCACCATGCCCAGTTCAGCTTTTCTTTATTCTTAACAATACTACCTTGAATTAAGGCACCAAAAGATTTTCTTTAGGTTTCAATAGCATTTCAATTCACCTCCCTCAGCAGTCCATTATCCTTTTATACTTAAAATGTAAATATTGTTTGCCTAAAACTCTTCAAAGCCTTTCCACTGCCCCCAAGTTAAACCCAAGCTCCTTAATTTACCATTACAAAGTCCTTCTTTTTATGATCTGTGTATTTCTTATGTATTCCTCAGCCTCACTACCGAGGCTAATAGGGTTGCCAGATAAAATACACTATGCCCAGTTAAATGTGAATTTCAAATTAACACTGAATAATATTTTAGTATATCACATTTAATAGCACAAGCATGAGCAACATTTAGGACATACTTATCTTAAAAATTATTTGCTGTTTATTAGAATTCAAATTTAACTGGGTATTCTGTAACTTTATTTGCAAAATCTGTTAATGCTAGAGACTAATCACTCCTGCTGTATGGATCTTTGAGGGTAAGAAGCAGCAGGTAGGTTTGAGAGCTCTGTAGGAAATAAAACTAATACCAAGATTTGGAAATAGACTAGATATTAGCCTGAGAAATGACAAAAAAGGAAGCGTTAAGGATGACCCTCAGGTTTCTGGTTTGCTAAACCACATCTGTTAACCAACCTGGAGGACAATAATGTAGGACCAGGTTAGGTGTTGGCTGTGACAATTCTTAGTCCTCAATCCTCATTTGATTTCATAATCTTGATAACTTTTGTCATAGCTGGGATTATTCCTTCCTTAAAACACTCTCCTCTCCTGGCTTCATCATTCTTTCCTGGTTTTCCTACTACAGCACGAGCCTTTAGGTCTCAGTTTTTTTTTTTTTTTTTTTTTGCTGGGTATTTCTCCCTTTCCCTACCTCTAAATGTTGGAGTGTCCCATTTCCATTCACTGTGTATGCTTTTTAAAAATTATTTTTACCTCCTACATGATTTCATTTAATCCTATGGGTTCAAAACATCTCTTTGCTGGTTCCAAGTATGTATCCATAGCCCTAGCCTCTGGTCTGGAGTTCTCCAGACTCCTGCATCATAAACTGCCTTCATGACATCTCCACTTGAAAGCTAATAAGCCTTTCAGTTTTAAAATATTTTATTGAAGTATACCACATATATAATAGCAGTCACAATCTTGGTATATATGTATTCATCCATGTATCTACCACTCAGATCAAGATACAAAATATTTCCAGCACCTGAGAAGTTTTCTATGTTTTCTTTCCTTGTTGGCACCCTTTTTCCAAAGACTACCACTGTTTTGACATACCACCCAGAATAGTCTTGCCTGTTCTTGAACTTTATATATATGAAATTATATAGTATATACATGTTCTGTCAGTGTTCTTTCACAAAACATTATGTGTATGGGCTGACAGATCAAATTTAATATGTCCAAAAAAATTCTCTTAACCATTCTCCCAACTTGGTCTGCCCTACAGTGCTCCCATCTTAATAAATGGTATCATCATTCATCTGATTTCTCAAGAATTTAATACTCATCCTTGACTTCTATTTTTTCTCTTACCTAATATCCAGGATAATCACAGATTCCTGATATATCTGCCTTTAAAATATACTCCAAATCAGACCACTGCTACTATCATGGTTTAAAACACTATTATCTGATCACCGTAATAGTTTAATAAGGTCTCCTTGCTTCCACTCTTGCCCTCGTAGTCTATTCTGCACATAACAGCCAAAATGATAATTCTAAAATATATAATCTGAGTCTTTGGAACATAGAAACTACCACCTCTTAGAACCTTAGGACCACAGATGCACTGGACCCAGACACAAAGAACTCAAGGGCTCTTGGAAGCTTGGAGTTTCTCCAGTTTAGAGCTTGCTCCTCTGGAGTGATGGATAAAGCAGAAAGAATAGGTGAAACACAGTAGTTTCTCAGATTTATATTTAGATTATTTTCCATCTTGCCACAACATATATGAATATCCTAAAATGGTAATGTCAAGTGTTGTAGCTACTGACCTATGGGATTATTTAAATTCATTTAAAATGAAATAAATGTGAAATAAAAAATATATATCTGATCATGTCATCCCTCTGCTCTAAGATGATCTAAGATGTATTTCTCAGTACATTTAGAATAAAATCCATAGTCCTTACAATAGTATACAAGGCTCTACTTTATACAACCTGGTTAGCTCTCTGACCACAATTTCAACCATTCATCTTCCTACTCACTGTGCTCCAGCCACAATGACCTCTTTCCTCTTCCTCAAACATGCCAAGCACATTCCCATCTCATGGTCTTTTCATGTATTGTTCCCTTTGCCTGGCATGCTCTGCCTCCCAGGTTTCCACAAGTCTGACTCTCTAACTTTATTCAGGCTCTCACCTCCTCAAAGAGGCCTATCCTGATTGCTCTATCTAAAATAGCATGCTTGGTTACACCTCTTTAACCTACCTTATATTCCTTAGTTACTGTTATTTCTACTTGACATTATATATGTATCTGTTTATTATCTTTTTTTCCACTATGTAACATTTGTTCTATTAGGGCAAGGATACCGTCATGTTTCCCAGTAACTAAAACAGTTAGTGTCATACTTAGGTGTTTAATAAATATTTGCTGAATGAACTAAATTAATGAACACTAAATTGAGATGCCTCTAAAATATCCAAGAGGAGATATCTAGAAGGCAGCTGCATATAATGGTCTTAACCTCGGAAGAGGAAAGTCTAGGTTAAGAGAAAACCTGGAAATCCTGCCTATTACATGACACCTATACATATCAGGCAGAAGATAAAAAGAGATTAGAATCTAGGAACTAACTTTGAAAAACTCCCACATTTAATGACTGATGTTGGCAATTAAGATTGCAAGTCTGAACAGGAGTTGCTTGAGAAGTACTTTCTTGTTTATTTATTTATCACTAGACTATACAATCCGTGACAGCAAGAAAATAGCCATTTCTGAATTTCTTAACACTTAATAGAAGAGCCTGGCACACAACTGAAACACAGCTGGATTTGTTGAATTAAGAAATGTGTAAGGAAGAACAAAGCAAGATGGCTGAATAGAAGACTCCACTGATCATTGCCCCTACAAGGACACCAATTTTACAACTACACACAAAAAGCACCTTCATAAGAACCAAAATTCAGGTGAGCACTCATAGTATCTGGTTTTAACTTCATGTTGCTAAAGAGGCACTGGAAAAGGTTAAGAAAGACAGTCTTAAATCACCAACACCACACCTCCTTCATCCCCCGGCAGCAGCCCTGTGGCGTGTATAGAGAATCTGTGCATTTGGAAGGAGAGTACAGGGATTGTGAGACATTGCACTGAACTTAATGCTGCCCTGTCAAGCGGAAGGCAAACCTGGCTGAACTCAGCTGGTGCCCACCCAGACCTAGCCAAAGGGAAATCGCCCATTCCAATAGTCAGAACTTGAGTTCCAGCAAGCCTTGCCACTATGGAATAAAATGCTCTGGGGCCCTAAATAAACTTGAAAAGCTAGGCTACAATGACTGCAACTCCCAGGCGAATCCTAGTGCTGAACTGGGCTCAGAGCCAGTGGACTTGGGGAGGCGGGGTGGGCGGGGGGAGGGGATGTGACCTACTGAGACACTAGCCAGGGCAGCTAAAGGAGTGCTTATGCCACCCCTCTCACAACCCCAGGCTGCACAGCTCATGGCTCCAAAAGAGACCCCTTTCATCAGCAATAGCCAGGTATTAGTTACAATGAGCCTTGGGTGAGAACCAGGGCTATGCTGGCTTTAGTTCTGACCAAGTGCAGTTCCAGTATTGGGAATTGGAGGCCACAGAGGTGCTTGTGTTACCCCATCCCCAGCTGCAGGCAGCTCAGAACTGAGAGAGAGAAAGAGAGAAAGAGAGAGAGAGTGAGAGTGAGAGAGAGAGAGAGAGAGAGAGAGAGAGAGAGAGAGAGAGAGAGAGAGAGAAAGAGAGAAAGAGAGAAAAAGAGAAAGAGAAAGAGAAAGAGAGAAAGAGAGAAAGAGAGGAAGGAAGGAAGGAAGGAAGGAAGGAAGGAAGGAAGGAAGGAAGGAAGGAAGGAAGGAAGGAAGGAAGGAAGGAAGGAAGGAAGGAAAGAGTCTCTGCCTGGTAATCCAGATAATTCTTCCAGATGCTATCCAAGACCACCAAGGTGGTACCTCCATAAGTCTTCAAGAACTACAGTGTTACTGGGCTTTGGGTGCCCCCTAATGAAGATACGGTTTAGATCACAACACCCAAGTCCTTTCAAATACCTGGAAAGCCTTCCTAAGAAGGACAAGTACAAACAAGCCCAGAATGTAAAAATTACAAGAAATAGCTAACTCCTCAGTGTCCAGACACCAACAAACATGTACCCAGCATCAGTACTATCCAGGAAAACATGACACCTCAGTCACAGAGGGGTAGCGCACCAACGAGGTTCACTGAATGAACCAAGTAAAGCACCAGGGACCAATCCTGGAGAAACAGAGATATATGACCTTTTAGACAGAGAATTCAAAATAGCTGTTTTGAGGAAATTCAAAGAAATTTAAAATAACACAGAGAAGAATTCTGTCTTGTAAATGTAACAAAGAAATTTAAATAACTAAAAAGAAATAAGAAGTAATGGAGTTGAAAAATGCAATTGACACGTTGAAGAATCCATCAGAGCCTTTTAATGGCAGAATTGATCTGGCAGAAGAAAGCATTAGTGAGCTTGAAGACAGGTTATTTAAAAATATATAGAGAAGACCAAAGAAAAAAGAATAAAAAACAATGAAGCATGTTTACAAGATCTAGAAAATAGCTTCAAAAGGGCAAATCTAAGGGTTTTTGGCCTTAAAGAGGAGGTAGAGAAAAAGACAGGGGTAGAAAGTTTATTCAAAGGGATAACAACACCAAATTTCCCAAATCTAGAGAAAGGTATCAATATCAAGTACAAGAAGGTTATAGAACACCAAGAATATTTAACCCAAAGACTACTTCAAGGCATTTAATAATTAAACTCTGAAAGTTCAGGGATAAAGAAAAGATCTTAAGAGCAGCAAAAAAAAAAAAAAAAGAAACACAACATACAATGGAGCTTCACTAGGAGCAGACTTTTCAGTGGAAAACTTACACTCCAGGGGAGAATAGCATGACATATTTAAAGTGCTGAAGGAAAACAACTTTTACCCTACAATAGTATATCAGGCAAAAAATATCCTTTAAGCACCAAGGAGAAACAAAGACCTTCCCAGACAAACAAAAACTGAGGGATTTCATGAGTGCCAGACCTGTCCTATAAGAAATTTTAAAGGGGGTACTTCATTTACAAAGAAAAGGACATTAATGAGCAATAAGAAATCATGTGAAGGTACAAAACTGATAGGTAATAAGTTCAAAGAAAAACACAAAGTACTATAACAGTGTAATTGTGGTGTGTAAACTCTTTTTTATTTTTTATTTTTTTATTATACTTTAAGTTCTAGGGTACATATGCACAACATGCAGGTTTGTTACATAGGTGTGCATGTGCCATGTTGGTTTGCTGCACCTATTAACTCATCATTTACATTAGGTATTTCTCCTAATGCTATCCCTCCCCCAGCTCCCCACCCCCTGACAAGCCCCAGTGTATGTTGTTCCCCATGTGTCCATGCATTCTCATTGTTCAATTCCCACCTATGGATGAGAACATGTGGTATCTGGTTTTCTCTCCTTGTGATGTTCCCCATGTGTACATGCGTTATCATTGTTCAGTTCCCACCTATGGGTGAGAACATATGGTATCTGGTTTTCTCTCCTTGTGATAGTTTGCTGAGAATGATGGTTTTCAGCTTCATCCATCTTCCTGCAAAAGACATGAACTCATCCTTTTTCATGGCTGCATAGTATTCCATGGTATATATGTGCCACATTTTCTTAATCCAGTCTATCACTGATGAACATTTGGGCTTGTTCCAAGTCTTTGTTATTGTGAAAAGTGCTGCAATAAACATACGTGTGCATGTGTCTTTATGGTAGCATGATTTATAATCCTTTGAGTATATATCCAGTAATGGGATCACTGGGTCAAATGGTATTTCTAGTTCTAGATCCTTGAGGAATTGCCACACTGTCTTCACAATGGTTGAACTAATTTACACTCCCACCAACAGTGTAAAAGCATTCCTATTTCTCCGCATCCTCTCTAGCATCTGTTGCTTCCTGACTTTTTAATGATCACCATTCTAACTGGAGTGAGATGGTATCTCATTGTGGTTTTGATTTGCATTTCTCTGATGACCAGTGATGATAAGCATTATTTCATGTGTCTGTTGGTTGCATAAAGGTCTTCTTTTGGGAAGTGTCTGTTCATATCCTTTGCCCATTTTTTGATGGTTTTTTTTTTCTTGTAAATTTATTTAAGTTCCTTATAGATTCTGGATATTAGCCCTTTGTCAGATGGGTAGATTGCAAACATTTTCTCCCATTCTGTAGATTGCCTGCTGACTCTGATGGTAGTTTCTTTTGCTGTGCAGAAGCTCTTTAGTTTAATTAGATCCCATTTGTCTATCTTGGCTTTTGTTGCCATTGCTTTTGGTGTCTTAGTCATGAAGTCTTTGCTCATGTCTGTGTCATGAATGGTATTGCCCAGGTTTTCTTCTAAGGTTCTTATGGTTTTAGGTCTAACATATAAGTCTTTAATCCATTTTGAAATAATTTTTGTATAAGGTGGAAGGAAGGGATCCAGTTTCAGCTTTCTACATATGGCTAGCCAGTTTTACCAGCACCATTTATTAAATAGGGAATCCTTTCCCCATTTCTTGTTTTTGTCAGGTTTGTCAAAGATCAGATGGTTGTAGATGTGTGGTGTTATTTCTGAGGCCTCTGTTCTGTTCCATTGGTCTATGTATCTGTTTTGGTACCAGTACCACACTGTTTTGGTTACTGTAGCCTTGTAGTATAGTTTGAAGTCAGGTAGCATGATGCCTCCAGCTTTGTTCTTTTTGCTTAGGATTGTCTTGGCTATGTGGGCTTTTCTGGTTCCACATGAACTTCAGTTTTTTCCAATTCTGTGAAGAAAGTCATTGGTAGCTTGAAGGGGATGGCATTGAATCTATAAATCACCTTGAGCAGTATGGCCATTTTCATGATATTGATTCATCCTAACCATGAGCATGGAATTTTCTTCTATTTGTTTGTGTCTTTTATTTCGTTGAGCAGTGGTTTGTAGTTCTCCTTGAAGAGGTCATTTGCATCCATTGTAAGTTGGATTCCTAGGTGTTGCATTCTCTGTGTAGCAATTGGGAATGGGAGTTCACTCATGATTTGGCTCTCTGTTTGTCTATTATTGGTGTATAGGAATGCTTGTGATTTTTGCACATTGATTTTGTATCTTGAGACTTTGCTGAAGTTGCTTATCAGCTTAAGGAGATTTTGGGCTGAGACAATGGGGTTTTCTAAATATACAATCACGCATGTACAAACAGGGACAATTTGATTTCCTCTTTTCCTAACTGAATACCCTTTATTTCTTTCTCTCGCCTGGTTACCCTGGCCAGAACTTCCAACACTATGTTGAATAGGAGTGGTGAGAGAGGGCATCCTTGTCTTGGGCCGGTTTTCAAAGGGAATGCTTCCAAATTTGCCCATTCAGTATGATATTGGCTGTGGGTTTGTCATAAATTTTGAAGTACGTTCCATGAATACCTAGTTTATTGAGAGTTTTTTGCATGAAGGGTTGTTGAATTTTGTCGAAGGCCTCTTCTACATCTATTGAGATAATCATATGGTTTTTGTCATTGGTTCTGTTTATGTGATAGATTACGTTTATTGATTTGCATATGTTGAACCAGGCTTGCATTCCAGGGATGAAGCCGACTTGATCATGCTGAATAAACTTTTTGATGTGCTGCTGGATTTGGTTTGTCAGTATTTTACTAAGGATTTTCACATCAACGTTCATCATGGATATTGGTCTACAAATCTTTTTTCGTTGTGTCTCTGCCAGGCTTTGGTATCAGGATGATGCTGGCCTCATAAAATGAGTGAGGAGGATTCCCTCTTTTTCTATTGATTGGAATAGTTTCAGAAGGAATGGTACCAGCTCCTCTTTGTACCTCTGGGTAGAATTTTGCTGTGAATCTCTCTGGTCCTGGGCATTTTTTGGTTGGTAGGATATTAATTATTGCCTCAATTTCAGAGCCTGTTATTAGTCTATTCAGAGATTCAACTTCTTCCTGGTTTAGTCTTGGGAGGGTGTATGTGTCCAGGAATTTATCCATTTCTTCTAGATCTTCTAGTTTATTTGCATAGAGGTGTTTATAGTATTCTCTGATGGTAGTTTGTATTTCTGTGGAATTGGTAGTGATATCCCCTTTATCATTTTTTATTGCATCTATTTGATTCTTCTCTCTTTTCTACTTTATTAGTCTTGCTAGCGGTCTATCAATTTTGTTGATCTTTTCAAAAAGCAGCTCCTGGATTCATTGATTTTTGAAGGGTTTTTGTGTCTCTATCTCCTTCAGTTCTGCTCTGATCTTAGTTATTTCTTGCCTTCTGCTAGCTTTTGAATTTGCTTGCTCTTGCTTCTCTGGTTCTTTAAATTGTGATGTTAGGGTGTCAGTTTTGGATCTTTCCCGCTTCCTTTTGTGGGCATTTAGTACTATAAATTGCCCTCTACATACTGCTTTAGCTGTGTCCCAGAGATTCTGGTACGTTGTATCTTTGTTCTCATTAGTTTCAAAGAACATCTTTATTTCTGCCTTCATTTCGTTATGTACCCAGTAGTCATTCAGGAGCAGGTTGTTCAGTTTCCATGTAGTTGTATGGTTTTGAGTGAGTTTCTTAATCCTAAGTTCTAATTTGATTGCACTGTGGTCTGAGAGACCGTTTGTGTGATTTCTGTTCTTTTACATTTGCTGAGGAGTGCTTTACTTCCAATTATGTGGTCAATTTTAGAAGAAGTGCAGTGTGGTGCTGAGAAGAATGTATATTCTGTTGATCTGTGGTGGAGAGTTCTGTAGATGTCTATTAGGTCTGCTTGGTGCAGAGCTGAGTTCAAGTCCTGGATATCCTTGTTAACCTTCTGTCTCATTGATCTAATATTGACAGTGGGGTGTTAAACTCTCCCACTATTATTTTGTGGGTGTCTAAGTCACTTTGTAGGTCTCTAAGGACTTGCTTTATGAATCTGGGTGTTCCTGTATTGGGTGCATATATATTTAGGAGGGTTAGCTCTTCCTGATGAATTGATCCCTTTACCATTATGTAATGCCCTTCTTTGTCTCTTTTGATCTTTGATGGTTTGAAGTCTGTTTTATCAGAGACTAGGATTGCAACCCCTGCTTTTTCTTGCTTTCCATTTGCTTGGTAGGTCTTCCTCCATCCCTTTATTTTGAGCCTGTGTGTGTCTCTACATGTGAGATGGGTCTCCTGAATACAGCACACTGATGGGTCTTGACTCTTTATCCCATTTGCCAGTCTGTGTCTTTTAATTGGGGCACTTAGCCCATTTACATTTAAGGTTAATATTGTTATATGTGAATTTGATCCTGTCATTATGATATTAGCTGGTTACTGTACCCGTTAATTAATGCAGTTTCTTCCTAGCATCAGTGGTCTTTACAATTTGGCGTGGTTTTGCAGTGGCTGGTACTGGTTGTTCCTTTCCATGTTTAGTGCTTCCTTCAGGGTCTCTTGTAAGGCAGGCCTGGTGGTGACAAAAATCTCTCAGCATTTGCTTGTCTGGAAAGGATTTTATTTCCCCTTCACTTATGAGGCTTAGTTTGACTGGATATGAAATTCTGGGTTGAAAATTCTTTTCATTAAGAATGTTGAATATTAGCCCTCACTCTCTTCTGGCTTGTAGGGTTTCTGCCAAGAGATCCACTGTTAGTCTGATGGGCTTCCCTTTGTATGTAACTCGACCTTTCTCTCTGGCTGCTCTTAACCTTTTTTCCTTAGTTTCAACCTTGGTGAATCTGACAATTATGTATCTTAGGGTTGCTCTCCTTGAGGAGTATCATTGTGGTGTTCTCTGTATTTCCTAAATTTGAATGTTGGCCTGCCTTGCTAGTTTGGGGAAATTCTCCTGGATAATACCCTGAAGAGTGTTTTCCTACTTGGTTCCATTCTCCACATCACTTTCAGGTACACCAATCAAATGTAGATTTGGTCTTTTCACATAGTCCCATATTTATTGGAGGCTTTGTTCATTCCTTTTCATTCCTTTTCCTCTAATCTTGTCTTCTCACTTTATTTCATTAATTTGATCTTCAATCACTGATATCCTTTCTTCCACTTGATCAAATCGGCTATTGAAGCTTGTGCATGCATCACGAAGTTTTCGTGCCATGGTTTTCAGCTCCATCAGGTCATTTAAGGTCTTCTCTACACTGTTTATTCTAGTTAGCCATTCATCTAACCTTTTTTCAAGGTTTTTAGCTTCCTTGCAATGGATTAGAACATGCTCCTTAAGCTCAGAGAACTCTGTTATTACCGACCTTCTGAAGCCTACTTCTGTCAACTCATCAAAGTCATTCTCTGTCCAGCTTGGTTCCATTGCTGGCGAGGAGCTGCAACCCTCTGGAGGAGAAGAAGTGCTCTGGTTTTTAGAATTTTCTGGTTTTCTGCTCTGGTTTCCTCCTATCTTTGTGGTTTTATCCACCTTCAGTTTTTGATATTGGTGCCCTACAGATGGGGTGTTGGCATGGATGTCCTTTTTGTTGATGTTGATGCTATTCCTTTCCATTTGTTAGTTTACCTTCTAACAGTCAGGTCCCTGAGCTGCAAGTCTGTTGGAGTTTGCTGGAGGTCCACTTCAGACCTTGTTTGCCTGGGTATCACCAGCAGAGGCTGCAGAACAGCAAATATTGCAGAACAACAAATATTGCTGCCTGATCCTTCCTCTGGAAGCTTCGTCCCAGAGAGGCAGCCACCTATATGAGGTGTCTGTTGGCCCCTACTGGGAGGCGTCTCCCAGTTAGTCAGGGACCCTCTTGAGGAGGCAGTCTTTCCATTCTCAGAGCTCAAATGCAGTGCTGGTAGAAACGCTGCTCTCTTCAGAGCTGTCAGACAGGGACTTTTAAGTCTGCAGAAGTTACTGCTGCCTTTTGTTCAGCTATGCCCTGCCCACAGAGGTGGAGTCTATAGAGGCACTAGGCTTTGCTGAGTTGCGGTGGGCTCTGCCTAGTTCGAGCTTCCCAGCTTTGTTTACCAACTCAAGCCTCAGCAATGGCGGAAGCCCCTCCCCATACCAGACTGCAGCCTCACAAGTCAATCTCAGGCTGCTGCACTAGCAATGAGCAAAACTTCATGGGCATGGGACCCCCACGAGCGAGGCACGGGAGAGAATCTCCTGGTCTGCTGGTTGCTAAGACAGTGGGAAAAGCACAGTATTTGGGCAGGAGTGTCCCATTTTTCCAGGTACAGTCTGTCATGGCTTCCCTTAGCTAGGAAAGGGAAATCCCCCAACCCTTTGTCCTTCCCAGGTGAGTCAATGCCCCGCCCTGCTTCAGCTTGCCTTCCGTGGGGCTGCACCCACTGTCCAACCAGTCCCAGTGAGATGAACCAGTCACATCAGTTAGAAATGCAGAAATCACCCATCTTCTGTGTCGATCACGCTGGGAGCTGCAGACCGAGGCTGTTCCTGTTCAGCCATCTTGGAACAAACCTCTACTCTTATCTCAATTAGAAAGACTAAATGATGTACTAGCCAAAAATAATAACTAAAATAACTTTACAAGACATAATGCAATAAGATATAAATAAAAACAGCAAAAAGTTAAAAAGTGGGGAGATGAAGCTAAGATGTAGAGTTTTATTAGTTTTCCTTTCACTTGTTTGTTTATGCAAACAACATTAAGTTGTCATCAGCTTAAAATAATGGATTATAAGATAGTATTTGCAAGCCTCATGGTAACCTCAAATCAAAAAACATACAACAGATACACAAAAAATAAAAAGAAATTAAACTATACTACCAGAGTAAATCACCTTCATTAATAGGAACACAAAAAGGAAAGAAGGAAGGCCACAAAACAGCCAGAAATACCAAAATGTCAGGAGTAAGTCTCTATTTATCAATAGTAACACTGAATGTAAATGGGCTACACTGTCCAAGCAAAAGACCCAGAGTTGCTGAATGGATTAAAAAAAAAAAAAAATACAAGGTCCAGTGATCTGTTGCCTGCAAGAAACACACTTCACCTATAAAGACACACATAGACTGTAAATAAAGGGATGCAAAGAAACATTCCATGCCAATGGAAGTCAAAAAAGAGCACAAGTAGCTATACTTATATCAGAGAAAATAGATTTCAAGACAAAGAAGGTTATATATAATGATAAAGGGGTCGATTCAGCAAGAAGATGTAATAATTTGCAATATATATGCACCTAACACTGGGTCATCCAGATATATAAAGCAAACATCATTAGAGCTAAAGAGAAAAATAGGCCCTAATACAAAAATTGCTGGAGATTTCAACACTCCACTTTCAGCACTGGACAGATCTTCCAGACAGGAAGTCAACAAAGAAACACTGGACTTAATCTTCACTTATTCATTTGTCTTCAATTATTTAGAACAAATAAACCTTATAGATATTTACAGAAAATTATATCCAATGGGTTCAGAATATACATTTTTCTCCTCACCACATGGATCATTCTCAATTAGGTCACAAAACAAGTCTTAAAACATTCCAAAAAACTAAAATAATATCAAACATCTTCTCTGACCACAATGAAATAAAACTGCAAGTCAATAACAAGAGGGAAGAGGGAGGTAAGATGGCTGACTAGACACAGCCAGCAGGAACATCTGTCACTGAGGGAATGGAACATTGGGAAGACTGGTGCATTCCCAGCAGATTTTCAGAGGGAAGGCATTGAGAGTGAATGGAAGGAAGACATAGATGCTAGACTAAAGGAAAAAGAAGCTGGGAAACCTGCACAGGGCTACTGCACACTGGGACTCATTCCTGGCCCCTAGTGACTCCTGGGGAAGGGGTGAGTTTAGCAGGCAATTAGCAACCCACCCTCGCCAGGGGCCTCTGGAATCGTGGCAGGAGGAGACCTCATAACCCCCACAGACACTTGTTTTGTAGGGGCAGAACTCCAGCTGGTGCAGATCCCAGAGTCTGGTGTTGGAGCCATGTGTAGTGGAGCACAGCCAGGGACGCCCATCCCCCAAGGCTTGCCTCACTCCTCTAGGAGACTTTAGCCCTAAGGGAACTGTTGGACCTGAACAGCACAGGGTAGTCTTGCCCATGAGACCGGGTTGGTCTACCTGGGCACCACTTGGTTGGCTTGCCTATCCCGGGTATCCAGCCTGGTGGCACTTGCTTGAATGTAGCCTCAGATGCCCAGTGGGGTGCCTCCTGGGGAAGCAGCAGCATAGCTCCTGTGCTGGCAGACTGCTCCTGACTGGTACAGAGTTCCAGGAGAGCAGACACCATGGATGTACACCAGCCCACCCATGCCCTCCCCCTGCTGCAGCCTCCCTCATGCTGCTTTGCCTGCACACGTTTGCCCATGGCCAACACCTAGATCGCTTTGCTGGCACATGTGTGCATGGATGGACCTTGCTGTGCACCCCACCCACTCACCTACTATGCTTTCATTGCTGTCGAAGCATTTGCAGGCACGACGACTGTTAGCCCTATGCCTGCCAGTGCCCTGTCCTTGTGCTGACACTACCATTGGTGTGAAACTGCACGTGGTGACCAGCAGACCTACCCCACACCCTGCAAGGCCACTGTCACTCAAATGAATGCACGCACAGATGGTGTCAGTCGCACACCTGCCAATGCTCTGTCCCTGTGCTGACACTGTCACTGGCACAAAGCTATATAGGGAGACCAGCAGACTCGCCCCTACCCTGAGCAGCCACTGCTGTCTGCATGGATGCCTATACAGATGGCACACAGAGTCCCACACCTGCCAGCACCCACCTCGTCCTAACATCACCACCAGCGTGAATGTGCACACAGACCCCAGTGGGGAATGTTCCCCCCTGTGCCATGCTGCCATCCCCACCACTGTGAATACCTGCATGGACACTGGTACCCCTACAATTGCCAGCACCCTGCCATAATCAATGAGAATGCACCCTGCTGCACTGCCACTGCTGCTGGCATGTACAAATCCCACTGCTTTTGCCCTGTGAAGCACTTTGGCTGGCACCACTCATCAGAGTGCTGTGACCAGCAGTCTGGAAATACCTTGGCCCTTGGTGAGCAGGTTTCTCACCTCAAGGGCCAGAGAACAAAGCCAGGGGCCTGAAACAGGCCCCACAGAATTGGAGCACACAATCCAGAGGTCCTCAGCTGAGCCTTGAACCCCCACAAAATCTTCCAGAAACAAAGCCAGTTGACTGAACCCAACTTATACAACAAGAAAACCCCCAAGGATACCAAATGGGGCAAACAAAAACAAAAAAAAAAATCCAAAGGGCAGTGATATGATTTGGATTTGTGTTCCTGACCAAATCTCATGTCTAACTGTGATCCCCAATGTTGGAGGTAGGGCCTGGTGAAAGGTGATTACATCATGGGGGTAGTTTCTCAAAAGTGCTTTAGTACCATCCTCTTGGAGCTGTTATCATGATAGTGAGTTCTCATGAGATCTGGTCCTTTAAAAGTATATAGCACCTCCTCCCTCTCCCTCTCTCTCTTATCCTGCTCCAGCCATGTGAAGTGCCAGCTCCCTCTTTGCCTTCTGCCATGATTGTAAGTTTCCTGAGATGGCTGGGCACAGTGGCTCATGCCTGCAATCCTAGAACTTTGGGAAGCTGAGGCAAGTGGATCACCTGAGCTCAGGAGTTCGAGACCAGCCTGAGCAACACGGTGAAACCCTGTCTCTACTAAAATACAGAAAAAATTAGCTGGGTATGGTGGTGCACACCTGTGGTCCCAGCTACTCAGGAGGCTGAAGTGGGAGGATCACTTGAGCCTGGGAGGTGGAGGTTGTGATAAGCCAAGATGGTGCCACTGCACTCCGGCCTGGGTGACAGATTGAGATCTGTCTCAATTAAAAAAAAAAAAAAAGAAGAAGTTTCCTGTGGCCTCCCCAGAAACCGGGAAGATGTCAGCATCAGGCTTCCTGTACAGACTGTAGAACCATGAGCCAATTAAGCCTCTTTTCTTTATAAAAACCCAGTCTCAGATATTTCTTTATAGCAATGCAAGAATGAATAATACAGATAGCAAAGACTGAAGAAACATCAGCCCACAAAGATGGGAATGAACCAGTGCAAAAACTCTGGCAATTCAAAAAGCCAGAGTGTCTTCTTACATCCCAACAACCTCACTAGTTTCCCAGCAATGGTTGTTAACCATGCTGAGATGGCTGAAATGACAGAAACAGGAATCAGAATATGGATAGGAACAAGGATAATCCACATACAGGAGAAAGTTGAAACCCAATCCAAGGAATCTAAGGATTACAATAAAATGATACAGGAGCTGATAGACAAAATGGCCATTATAAGAAAGAACTGAACTGATGCAACAGAGCTAAAAAATACACTATGAGAATTTCATAATGCAATTGCAAGTATTAAGAGTAGAACTGACCACGCTGAGGAAAGAATCTCAGAGGTTGAAGCCTGGCTGTACAAAAGAACTCAGATAAAAATAAAGCAACAATGAAAAAGAATGAACAAAACCTCCAAAAAATATATGACTATGTAAAGAGGCCTAATCTACGAGTCATTGGTATGCCTAAAAGAGAAGGAAAGAAACCAAGTAACTTGGAAAACATTTCAAGATATCATCCATGAAAATTTCCCCAACCTCGCTAGAGAGGCCAACATTCAAATTCAGGAAATGCAGAGAACCCCTGCAAAATACTACATAAGAAGGCCATCCTCAAGACACACAGTCATCAGATTCTCAAGGTCAAAATGAAAGAAAAAATGTTAAAGTCAGCTATAGTGAAAGGGCAGGTCACCTACAAAGGAAGTCCATTAGGCTAACAGCAGACCTATCAGCAGAAACCCTATAAGCCAGAAGACAATGGGGGCCTATATTCAGCATTATGAAAGAAAAGAATTTTCAACCAAGAATTTCATATCCAGCCAAACCAAGCTTCACAAGCAAAGGAGAAATAAGATCCTTTTCAGACAAACAAATGTTAAGGGAATTTGTTAACACAAGACCTGCCTTACAACAGGTCCTGAAGGGAGTGCTAAATATAGAAAAGAAAGACCATTACCAGCCACTACAAAAAACACACTTAAGTACATACACAAGTGACACTATAAAGCAACCACACAAACAAGTATGCATAATAACCAGCTAACAACATGATGAAAGGACCAAATCCACACATATCAATACTAGCCTTGAATGTAAATGAGCTAAATACTCCCAATTAAAAGGCACAGAGTGGCAAGTTAGATAAAGAAATAAAACCCAACAGTATGCTGTCTTCAAGAGATCCATCTCACATACAATGACACTCATACGCTCAAAGTAAAGGGATGAAGAAAAATCTACCAAGCCAATTAAAAAACAAACAAAAACTGAAAAAAAGCAGATGCTGCTATTCTAATTTTAGACAAAACAGACTTTAACCAAGATCAAAAAAAGACAAAGAAGTGTATTACATAGTGAAAGAAGGGCATTATGGGGCTCAATTAAACAAGAAGACCTATCTTTCCTAAATATATATGCACGTAACACAGGAGCACTCAGATTCATAAATCAAGTTCTTAAGAGACCTATGAAGAAATTTAGAAAACGACAGAATAATAATGGGACATTTAAACACCCACTGACAGTATCAGACAGATTGTCAAGGGAGAAAACTAACAAAGATATTCAGAACCTTAATACAACACTTGACCAAATGGACCTAATAGACATCTACAGAACTCTCCACCCCAGAAAAACAGAATATACATTATCCTTATATGCACATGGCAAATACTGATCACAAAGTCAGGTACAAAAGAATCTTCAGCAAATTTCAAAAAAAAAAATGAAATCATACCAACCACTCTCTCAGACCACAGGGCAATAAAAATAGAAATAACTGCTAAGAAAATTGCTCAAAAAAATACCACTATTTAACTAATTTATACTCCCACCAATAGTGTAAAAGCATTAAAGACAGTGTGGCAATTCCTCAAGGATCTAGAATCAGAACTGCTATTTGACCCAGCAATCCCATTACTGGGTATATACCCAAAGGATTATAAATCATTCTACTATAAAGACACATGCACATGTATGTTTATTGCAGCACTGTTCACAATAGCAAAGACTTGGAACCAACCCAAATGCCCATCAATGATAGATTGGATTAAGAAAATGTGGCACATATACACCATGGAATACTATGCAGCCATAATAAAGGATGAGTTCATGTCCTTTGCAGGGACATGGATAAAGCTGGAAACCATTATTCTCAGCAAACTAACACAGAAACAGAAAACCAAACACCACATGTTCTCATTTATAAGTGGGAGGTGAACAATGAGAACACATGGATACAGGGAGGGGAACATCACACACCGGGGCCTGTCGGGGGTGGGGGGCTAGGGGAGGAATAGCATTAGGAGAAATACCTAATGTAGATGAAGGGTTGATATGTGCAGCAAACCACCATGTGTATACCTATGTAACAAACCTGCATGTTCTGTACATGTATCCCAGAACTTAAAGTATAATTTTTAAAAAAGTGAAAACAAAAACATACAATTAAATGGAAATTTTAAAAACCTGCTCCTGAATGACTTCTGGGTAAATAATGAAATTAAGGCACAAATCAATAACTTTTTTGAAACTAATGAGGAAAAAGATAAAACATACCAGACTCTCTGGGACACAGCCAAAGCAATGTAAGAGGGAAGTTTATAGCACTAAATGCTCACATCAAAAAGTCAGAAATAAATAAAAAAAAAAAAGTCAGAAATATCTCAAATTAACAACCAATATCACAACTAGGGGAACTCGAAAAACAAGAGAAAAACCCAAAGCTAAGAGAAGACAATAAATAATCAAAATCAGACTAAAGGAAACTAAGATGAAAAAAACCATACAAAAGATCAATGAATCAGGGGCTACTTCTCTAAAAGAATTAATCTGATAGACCACTAGCTAGATTAATAAAGAAAACAAAGAGAAGAGCCGAATAAACACGATTAGAAATAACAAAGGAGACATTACCACTGACCCCACAGAAATACAAAAAACCCTCAGAGACTATTATAAACACCTCTATGCACACAAGCTAGAACACCTAGAAGAAAGGGATAAACACACAGACCAATAGAGAAACAAAACAGAGAGACGAGACATAACCAGATCTTTGACAAATCTACCAAAAGAATCAATGGGGAAAGGACTCCCTATTCAATAAATGGTGCTGGGATAACTGGCCAGCCATATGCAGAAGACTGAAACTGGAGACCCCTTCCTTACACCATAAACAAAAATTAACTCAAAATGGACTAAAGACTTATATCTAAGAGTCAAAACTATCAAAACCCTGGAAAATAACCCAGGAAATACCACTCTGGACAAAGAAGATGGCAATGACTTCATAACAATGATGCCAAAAGAAATTGCAACAAGAGCAAAAATGACAAATGGGACCTAATTAACCTAAAGAGCTTCTGCACAGCAAAAGAAACTATCAACAGAATAAACAATCTATAGAATGGGAGAAAATATTTGCTAACTATGCATCCGACAAAGGTCTAATATCAGAATCTGTAAGGAATTTAAAGAAATTTATAAGCAAAAACCAGTCCATTAAAAAGTGGGCAAAGGACATGAACAGACACTCTTCAAAAGAAGACATACACACAACAGACAAAC
Organism: Rhinopithecus roxellana; assembly: GCF_007565055.1. NCBI lineage: Eukaryota > Metazoa > Chordata > Mammalia > Primates > Cercopithecidae > Rhinopithecus > Rhinopithecus roxellana. The sequence goes on along the minus strand of NC_044551.1, from coordinate 115,522,383 downwards.
ATGCAAAAATGCTCAACATCACTATCATTAGAGAAATGCAAATCAAAACCACAATGATACCATCTCATACAAGTCAGAATGACTATTATTATTATTATTTTTATTATACTTTAAGTTCTAGGGTACATGTGCACAACGTGCAAGTTTGTTACACATGTATACATGTGCCATGCTGGTGTGCTGCACCCATTAACTCGTCATTTACATTAGGTATATCTCCTAATGCTATCCCTCCCCTCTCCCCTCTCCCAATAGGCCCCCATATGTGATGTTCCCCTTCCTGTGTCCAAGTGATCTCATTGTTCAATTCCCACCTATGAGTGGAACATGCGGTGTTTGGTTTTCTATTCTTGCGACAGTTTGCTGAGAATGATGGTTTCCAGCTGCATCCATGTCCCTACAAAGGACATGAACTCATCCTTTTTATGGCTGCATAGTATTCCATGGTGTATATGTGCCACATTTTCTTAATCGAGTCTGTCACAGATGGACATTTGGGTTGATTCCAAATCTTTGCTATTGTGAATAGTGCTGCAATAAACATACATGTGCATGTGTCTTTAGAGCAGCATGATTTATAATCCTTTGGGTATATACCCAGTAATGGGATGGCTGGGTCAAATGGTATTTCTAGTTCTAGATCCTTGAGGAATCGCCACACTGTTTTCCACAATGGTGGAACTAGTTTACAGTCCCACCAACAGTGTAAAAGTGTTCCTATTTCTCCACATCCTCTCCAGCACCTGTTGTTTCCTGATTTTTTAATGATTGCCATTCTAACTGGTGTGAGATGGTATCTCATTGTGGTTTTGATTTGCATTTCTCTGATGGCGACTGATGATGAGCATTTTTTCATGTGTCTGTTGGCTGTATGAATGTCTTCTTTTGAGAAGTGTCTGTTCATATCCTTTGTCCATTTTTTGATGGGGTTGTTTGTTTTTTCTTGTAAATTTGTTTGAGTTATTTGTAGGTTCTGGATATTAGCCCTTTGTCAGATGAGTTGATTGCAAAAATTTTCTCCCATTCTGTATGTTGCCTGTTCATTCTGATGGTAGTTTCTTTTGCTGTGCAGAAGCTCTTTAGTTTAATTAGATCCCATTTGTCAATTGTGGCTTTTGTTGCTGTTGCTTTTGGTGTTTTAGACATGAAGTCCTTGCCCATGCCTATGTCCTGAATGGTATAGCCTAGGTTTTCTTCTAGGGTTTCTATGGTTTTAGGTCTAACATTTAAGTTTCTAATCCATCTTGAATTAATTTTTGTATAAGGAGTAAGGAAAGGATCCATTTACAGCTTTTTACTTATGGCTAGCCAATTTTCCCAGCACCATTTATTAATTAGGGAATCTTTTCCCCATTTCTTTTTTTTTGTCCTGTTTGTCAAAGATCAGATGGGTGCAGATGTGTGGTATTATTTCTGAGGGCTCTGTTCTGTTCCATTGATCTATATCTCTGTTTTGGTACCAGTACCATGCTGTTTTGGTTACTGTAGGCTTGTAGTATAGTTTGAAGCCAGGTAGCGTGATGCCTCCAGCTTTGTTCTTTTGGCTTAGGATTGTCTTGGCAATGTGGGGTCTTTTTTGGTTCCATATGAACTTTAAAGCAGTTTTTTCCAATTCTGTGAAGAAAGTCATTAGTACCTTAATGGGGATGACACTGAATCTATAAATCACCTTGGGCAGTATGGCCATTTTCACAATATTGATTCTTCCTATCCATGAGCATGGTATGTTCTTCCATTTGTTTGTGTCCTCTTTTATTTCACTGAACAGTGGTTTGTAGTTCTCCTTGAAGAGGTCCTTTACATCCCTTGTAAGTTGGATTCCTAGGTATTTTATTCTCTTTGAAGCAATTGTGAATGGAAGTTCATTCATTATTTGGCTCTCTGTTTGTCTGTTACTGGTCCCAAGACTAAACCAGGAAGAAATTGAATCCCTGAATAGACCAATAGCAGGCTCTGAAATTGAGGCAATAATTAATAGCCTACCAACCAAAGAAAAGTCCAGGACCAGACAGATTCACAGCTGAATTCTACCAGAGGTACAAGGAGGAGCTGGTACCATTCCTTCTGAAATTATTCCAATCAATAGAAAAAGAGGGAATCCTCCCTAACTCATTTTATGAGGCCAACATCATCCTGATACCAAAGCCTGGCAGAGACACAACAAAAAAAGAGAATTTTAGACCAATATCCCTGATGAACATTCATGTGAAAATCCTCAATAAAATACTGGCAAACCTAATCCAGCAGCCAATCAAAAAGCTTATCCACCATGATCAAGTGGGCTTCATCCCTGGGATGCAAGGTTGGTTCAACATATGCAAATCAATAAACATAATCCAACATATAAACAGAACCAAAGACAAAAACCACATGATTATCTCAATAGATGCAGAAAAGGCCTTTGACAAAATTCAACAGCCCTTCATGCTAAAAATGCTCAATAAATTCGGTATTGGTGGAACGTATCTCAAAATAATAAGAGCTATTTATGACAAATCCACAGCCAATATCATACTGAATGGGCAAAAACTGGAAGCATTCCCTTTGAAAACTGGCACAAGACCGGGATGCCCTCTCTCACCACTCCTATTCAACATAGTGTTGGAAGTTCTGGCTCGGGCAATCAGGCAAGAGAAATAAATAAAGGGTAGTCAGTTAGGAAAAGAAGAAGTCAAATTGTCCCTGTTTGCAGATGACATGATTGTATATTTGGAAAACCCCATTGTCTCAGCCCAAAATCTCCTTAAGCTGATAAGTAACTTCAGCAAAGTCTCAGGATACAAAATCAATGTGCAAAAATCAGAATGACTATTATTAAAAAGTAAAAAAAAAAAAAACAAAAAACCAACAGATACTGACAAAGTTGCAGAGAAAACAGAATGCTTACATACTGTTAGTGGGAGTGTAAATTATTTCAAACATTGTGGAAAGCAGTGTGGGTAATTCCTCAAACAGCTAAAAACAGAACTACCATTTGACCCAGAAATTCCATTATTAGGTATTTACCCAAAGGAATATAACTTATTCTACCATAAAGACACATACAAGCATATATTTATCATAGCACTATTCACAATAGCAACGACATGGAATCAACCTAAATGTTCATCAATGGTAGACTGGAGAAAAAAATGTGGTACATATACACCATGGAATGCTACGCAGCCATACAAAAGAATATATCCTCAGCAGCAACACAGATACATCTGGAGGCCATTATCCTAAGCAAACTAATACAGGAACAGAAAACCAAATACTGCACAGTCTCACTTATAAGTGGGACCTAAACATTGGGTATATATGGACAGAAAGAAGGAACAACAGACACTGGGGCCTACTTGAGGGTGAGAGGAGGGTGACTATTGAAAAAATACCTATCAGGTACTATGCTTATTACATAGACGATGAAATAATCTGCTCACCAAACCACTGTGACACATAATTTATCTATGTAACAAATGAGATACGTGTATACCTGAATCTAAAATAAAAGATAAAAAATAATGAGGAATTTTAGAAACTAACAAACACATGAAAATTAAACAATATGCTCCTGAATGACTAGTGAGTCAATGAAGAATTAAGATGGAAACTGAAAATATTCTTGAAACAAATCATAATGGAAATACAACATACCAAAACCTACGGGATACAATGAAAGCAGTACTAACAGGGAAATTTACAGTTATAAATGTTTACATCAAAAATAATAAAAACATCAAATAAACAACCTAACAATGCATCTTAAAGAACTAAAAAAGAGCAAACCAAACCCAAAATTAGTAGAAGAAATAAAAAAGATCAGAGCAGAAAGAAATGAATTTGAAAACAATACAAAAAAGCAATGAAACAAAAAACTGGTTTCTTGTAAAAAAACTGACAAACCTGTAGCCAGACTAAGAAACAAGAGAGAAAACCCAATTAAACAAAGTCAGAGATTAAAAGGGAGACATTACAACTGATACCGCAGACATTCAAAGGATCATTAGTATCTACTATAAGCAACTACATCCAGTAGACATAAGCAATCTAGTGTGACTGAACCATGAAGCAATCCAAAACCTTGGGCTGGGCAGGTGGCTTACACCTGTAATCCCAGCACTTTGGGAGGATGAGGTGGGCGGATCACGAAGTCAGGAGTTCGAGACCAGCCTGACCAACATGGTGAAACCCTGTCTCTACTAAAAATACAAAAATTAGCCGGATGTGGTGGCGTGCGCCTGTAATCTCAGCTTCTCAGGACGCTGAGGCAAGAGAATCACTTGAATCCGGGAGTCAGAGGTTGCAGTGAACTGAGATTGAGCCATTGCATTCCAGCCTGGGCAACAGAGTGAGACTCCGTCTCAAAATAAATAAATAAATAAAATAAATCCAAAACCTGAACAGGACAATAAAAGTAACAAGATTGAAGCTATAATAAAAAGCCTCCTGGTAAAGAAAAGTCCAGGACCTAGTGGCTTCACTGTTGAACTCTACCAAATATTTAAAGAAGACCTAATACTAATCCTACTCAAACTGTTCCAAAAAATAGAGGATGAGGGAGTACTGCCAAACTCATTCAATGCAATCAGTATTACCCTGATATGAACACCAAACAAAGACATATCAAAAAAAGAAAACTATAGGCCAATGTCTCTGATGAATATTGATGTAAAATTCCTCAACAAAATAATATCAAACTGAATTCAACAACTTATTAAACAGATCATTCTTCAAGACCAAGTGGGATTTACCCCAAGGATGCAAGGATGATTCAACATATGCAAATCAATCAATATGATACATCATATCAACAGAATAAAGGAAAAAACCATATGCTCATTCAAATTATGCTAGAAAATCATGTGATAAAATTCAACATCCCTTCATGATAAAAATTCTCAAAACACTAGGTACAGAAGGAACATACCTCAATATAATAAAAGCCAATATATGACAGACCTACAGCTAGTATCATACTAAATGGGGAAAAACTGAAAGCCTTTCTTTGTAAATCTGGAATAAGACACGATGCTCACTTTCACCATTATTATTCAACATAGTATCGGAAGTCTTAGCTAGAGCAGTCAGACAAGAGAAAGAAATAAAGGGCATCCAAATTGTAAAGGAAGAAGTCAAATTATCTTTGTTTGCAGATGACATGATCTTATAATCAAAAGAAAAACTAAAGATTCCATCAAAAAACTAGTAGATCTGATATATACATTAGGAAAGTTACTGATACGAAATCAACATACAAAAATCAGTGGCATTTTCATATGCCAACTGTGAACAATCCGAAAAAGAAATCAAGAAAGTAACACCATTTACAAGAGCAACAAATAAACTAAAATATCTAGGGCTTAACCAAAAATCTGAAAGATCTCTACAATGAAAACTATGAAACACTGACACAAGAAATGGAAGAAGACAGCAAAAAATTGGAAAGATATTCCATGTTCATGGACTGAAAGAATCAATATTGTTAATATGGCCACACAACCCAAAGCAATCTGTAGGTTTAATGCAATCCCTATCAAAATACCAATGAAATTCTTCCCACAAATAAAACAAAGTACTAAAATTTATATGGAACACAAAAGACCCAGAATAGTCAAAGCTGTCCTGAGCAAAAATAACAAAACTGAGAAATCACATTACTTGACTTTAAATTATACTATGGCACTACAGTAACCCAAACAGCATGGTACTGACATAAAAAACAGACACATAGACCAAGGAATCAGAAAAGGGAACCCATAGATAAATCTGTACATCTACACTGAACTCATTTTTTTACAAAGGTGCCAAGGACATTCTTTGGGGAAGGGCCAGTTTCTTTAATATGGTGCTTGGAAAACTGGATAGCTACATGGAAAAGAATGAAACTAGACCCTTGTCTGTTGCCATATGAAAAATCAAATTAAAATGGATTAAAAACTTTAAGACCTCAAACTATGAAACTACTACAAAAAAAAAAAAAATTGGGGAAAGTCTCTAGGACATTGGGCTGGGCAATGATATCTTGAGTAATATCCCGCAAACACAGGCAACCAAAGCAAAATGACAAATGAGATTGTATCAAATTAAAATGCTTCTGCACAGCAAAGGAAACAATCAATAAAGTGAAGAGACAGCCCATAGAATGGGGGAAAATACTTGCAAACTACTTCACCTAATTAGGGATTAATAACCAGAATATATAAGGAGCTCACACAACTCTACAGGAAAAACAAAAATCTAATAATTCAATTAAAAATGAGCAAAAGACCTAAACAGACATTTCTCAAAAGAAGACATACAAGTGGCAAACAGGTGTATGAAAAGGTGCTCAACATCATTGATCATCAGAGAAATGCAAATCAAAACTACAATGTCATATCATCTTACCCCAGTTAAAATGGCTTTTATCCAAAAGTCAGGCAATAACAGATGCTGGTGAGGATGTGGAGAAAAGGGAACCCTTGTATACTGTTGGTGGGAATGTAAATTAATATAACCACTATGGATAACTGTTGGGAGGTTCCTCAAAAACATAAAAACAGAGATATCATATGATCCAGCGATCCTACTGCTGAGTATATAGGCAAACGAAAGGAAATCATTATATCAAAGAGGTATCTGCACTCCCACATTTGTTTCAGCACTATTCACAACAGCCAAGATTTAGAAACAACCTAAGTGTCCATCAACAGATGAATGGATAAAGAAAATGTGGTACATAAACACAATGGAGTACTATTCAGCCATAAAAAAGAATGAGATCTTGTCATTTACAATAACATGACTGAAACTGAAGGTCATTATGATAAGTGAAATAAACCAGGCACAGAAGGACAAACATCGCTTGTTCTCACATATTTGTGGGATCTAAAATCAAAACAATTGAACTCATGGAGACAGAGAATAGAAGGATGGTTACCAGAGGCTGGGAAGGATAGTTGGGGAGGGGGAGTGGTTTGTAGGGAAGGTGGGGATGGTTAACGGGTACAAAAAAAATAGTTAGAAAGAATGAATAAGACCTAGTATTTGCTAGCACAACAGGGTGACTGTAGTCAAAAATAATTTAATTATACATTTAAAAATAACTAAGAGTATAACTGTATTATTTGTAACACAAAGGATAAATGCTTGAGGGCATGCATACCCTACTTAACCATAATATGATTATTATGTATTGCATACCTGTATTAAAATATCTCATGTAAGCCATAAACATATATACCATCTATGTATCCACGAATGTTAATAAAATAATTTTAAAAAGAAATGTGTAAAGAAATCTCTAGAGTCAGAAGTGGCTTATTTAATTTTAAATTTTAAGTTACCATATAAAAGTAAGGACACAAAAACATACAGAATTCAAGAATCCCTATTCTGCCCTACCACCAAGCTTTGTAAATATTTTCCACAGCTAAAGCGACACTTTTTATTGGGCAAAACCTAGGTAAAATCATGGTAGTTTTTGGTACACTTACCACTTTCTTTTTAATTAGTGCTCATCTGTTATTCACACATTCCCTTATTCTTTGATATGTAAAACAAATCCTTCTTCCAATGCTAACCCTCGGGGTAGAAGGTATTGCTCCTTCCAAGGATTTTGTGCTTTTACAAGATTGGTTTTCATCACTAGACTAATTTTGCTTAGAACAGAAAGTATATTAATTGTTTTATACATACAGTTCCTAACTTAATGTGTGGCATTTAGTAAATGCTCATTAAGATAACTTCTTAAAATGAAGATTATGCAAATATATATTCATACAAACATTTACAACCATCAACAGCAAAATCAGCAATTCTTCAAGTTTACTCTCAAATGGATGCTATAAAACTTGATGCAGGAAACACAGAAAAATCTGAGATACAGCAGAGGTTAATAAGGATGTAAATGTCTTGCTAAATTTATCCTAATTGTAAACTACATAAGGGTTAATAATATGCAAGACACTTTGCTGATCCCTTTATTTTTCAATCATTATGCATAACTACAATATATGTTTACTTATTGTTCTCTCCTACAACTGAAATCTACAAGGGGAGAAAAAGTGTATCACTTCCACTAGTATACATAACAATGTCTAGTATGGAGTTCATATTCATTAAATGTTTATTAAATGAATAAATGATTGATGCTGTGGGGATAGTTAAGACCCACTTTCTGATCCCACATATCTTCATTTCTTAAATACAACCAAGCTAAAAAGTATTCAGTTCACTGGGCTACTAACTTTGTTAATAATACATGTTGCAGGTAGCAAAAATAAATACAGAATCATGTATTTTAACAGAAGTATTACAATTACTACAGAAAATAATTAGTTTCATACCTGATTCTGAATTTGAAGCACACTTTGCTTTTGGAGACACATTTTGATTTGCTACTGTCATCCCTCTATAACAAGAACAAACTAGTTAGTGGTATTTTCTAAATCTTTCAGTAACTTTCAAAAATCCTCAAATAATATTTAAAATAAAGATATTTATTTGTGATTATCCTGTGGGAAAATATATAGTTGCTGAGAAAAAATGTTACAGTATTTATATGAACAAATAGGTTAATAAAAAGGCAACATATTTATACATATATGAGTGTGAAGCAATATGTGTAGAGGACAGAGCATAGTGTTTAGAATAAGACAGACCCTGCTTTAAACCCCAGTTCCACTACTCACACTTGAGTGGCCTTTGGAAAGCTACGTAGCCTGTCTTGAGTCTTGGTTATCTTATTTATGCAAAAGGGATAGCAATCCTGTTTCCTAACATTCTTATGGAAAGAAATTTAAGACACATGACAGATTGATGATGATCATGATGATGATGATGATATTACTATTATTATTATTATTATTATTGAAAGAGGGTCTTGCTCTGTTACCCAGGGTAGACTGCAGTAAAAGATTTTTTTGAAATTAATATCCTGGGTTTTTTTTGTACTTCTACAAACTAGACCACCCCCAATTCTATCTAAATGTGTAGGAAAGGACTAGCTATCACAAAAGGAATAAATACCAAAGGATCAAAACTCAGCCTTTGACCACAAAAATGGGATTTCTGAGTCCCTAGCAAGAAAATGCAGTTGAAAACCAAATGTGAGAAGGGGATATTCTAAATTTCTATACTGATTAATTGAGTAGTTGAACTCAGTGAACAGAAACAATTTTATTCTTTCATATTTCCCTTTAAACGTATCCTGTCAAAATAGTACTTTCTTGCTCTGAATGAACTTCCAGGTAGATTTCTTTTTACTAATGCCTTTCTGGCATTCTCTTGTAATAAGTAGCTATTTTTAGGTAACACAAAGTTCAGTGTAATATTACAAATCCAAACTCTTCTTATGCAATTTAATTTTTTTCCTTTTCTCAGCTTGGGCATGATTTAGACTCAGAATATGCTGTGGGAAGAGCAACCACTATCAGTTTTGTCTCTGTTTCTTGTTCTTTTCCCTTGCCTATTTGGAAACTACACTTTGGTTTCCCCTGGCAGTGAATTATAGGAAAGGAGTTTTAGAAATGTACAGGAAAGGTCTTTTTCAATCTTGACCGAACAGTTATGTGCCATTGGTATCTCTGGGATATGACAGGTAATCAAATGTTGACTCTTTCAAACCTGAAGTATTCTGAAGGGTTCTTTGGAGGTTTACCTGTCACTGGAGCTCTACCTATCACTGGAGCTCTCTCACTTGCTGCTTTTTATCGTCTCCTCAGCTTTTGCCTTTGATGATAGAACCTCCAACTGCTTTTGAGTGAGGTTACTTCATCCTTTGCAGGAAGTCATATTGGGCATAATCTCTTTCAAGATGATCCATAATTAGTCCCGTTCTATGGAATCCATATTTGGCCTATTGGCATTATGCACAAATCTTTGTCATGTCAAACTCTGAAAGTATATCTAGCTTCCTCTTTATTCTGCCATTCCAAAGCACCTAACAGACCCTCTTGCCTTTAGACTTTTCAGGTATGAGTCAGAAACTCCCAGGGACATATGTTGAACCTTCCAAATGGTTCTCTTAGAGCTTCCTTTCTTGTATTGAGGTGAGGGAGAAGTCTCCTCGCTCCATATGACACCAATAATAGCTCTTATCAAAGAAATATGTATTCTTGAACTTTTCATCTTTTTCTTAGCCTTTTCTTAGTTTGGAGATGAGTAATAAGCTAATGCTGGTAGAATTGGGTTTTGACCTCACCTTTTACAAACTCCACATAGATAATTCTACACAGAATAAGGAATGGGGGTACTTGTCAATGATTTGTTTTCATCAGTAAGGCAATTGTCCAAATTCTAAGAAAACATGAAAACCACATTTAACATTTTGCTACATTCCTCAAGTTCCTATTAACATATGTAAGTTAAAACACAACTACAGAATTCTACTATTAGCCATTGCTATGGTTTGAATGTTTGTCTCCTCCAAAATTCGTGTTGAAATTTAATCCCCAATGTGGCAGTATTGAGAGACAGGGACTTTAAGAGGTGACTGGATCATGAGTGCTCTGCCTTCATAAATGGATTAAGCCATTCATGGATTAATGAAGTAATGGATTAATATGTTATCATGGGAATGGTAGGATTGGCTTTACAAGAGGAAAAAGAGACACCTGAGCTACTATGTTCAGTCGTTCAGTCCCTTTGCTATGTGATGCCCTGTGCCACTTCGGGACTCTGCAGAGAGTCCCCACCAGCAAGAAGGCCCTCACTAACTGCAGCCCCTTGACCTTAGAATTCTTAGCCTCCATAACTGTAAGAAATAAATTCATAGCCAGGCATGGTGGCACATGCTTGTAGTCCTATTTACTCAGGAGGCTGACTGAGGCTGGAAGATCACTTGAACCCAGGAGTTTAAGGTTACAGTGAGCTATGATGGTGCCACTGCACTCCAGCCTGGGCAACAGAGTAAGACTCTGTTTCTAAAAAAAAAAAAAAGAAAGAAAGAAGAAAGAAAGGAAAGAAGGAAGGGAGGAAGAAGGATGGACAGACAGATGGAAGGAAAGAGAGAGGGAGGGAGGGAGGCGGAGAGAGAGAGAAAGAAAGAGAAAGAGAAGAAAAAAGAAAAAGAAAAAGGAAGGTGGTGGGGGAAGGGGAAGGGGAAGGAAATGAAAGGAAAGAAATTCTTTTTCTTTATAAATTACCCAGTTTCAGGTATTTTGTAATAAGCAACAGAAAACAGACTAAGACAACCATATGATACAGAAAAAGCTAAGGAAGTTAACAAAGATCTCTCCTCCACACCTTCCAGTCGACAGCATTATTCCAAAGAGAAGTGGGGCAAAGACTTAGGAAACAAGCAGACAATGGGAGCTGACTTTTCTCCTCAAGGCCCAAATATGGAGACAGGGGTAATAAATGGGAGGATGACGTTAGAAGAGGTGAAGAGAAAGCCAAAAGGAGAGGGGGTATGTACTAACTCTCTGTTTAGAACTCTAGGAGATGTCCACACAGGGTGGAAACAACATAACAAGAAGAGCTGGGGATGTTTAGGCAGAGAGGGGGCATCAGTTAGCTCTCCTGAGATTCTCTTAATTCCTGGGCATTGAGAACAAGTTCTCAAGATTCCGTACACCAAGAGCAATCAAGAAAGTGGCCAAATTCACAGCCAAAACACCTGGCATAGGAGTGCTGTGGTGAAGTGACTCTACTACAAAGGTTGTAGAAAGCCACCTAGTCAAAGTCTGGATACAGGACTTCAATGAGACTCAAAGGGTTTGGGAGAGCAACAAAAACCAAGGTGAGGTAAAATCAGCAATGGAGGACCTCAGGTCCTAAATAAGGCCTTAAGTTTATGAGCCAATGATTTTTTCAGTGGAGTCCAGACCTGGTATAGAACCAGTCTAAAAGCCTTGAAGCAAGAATCAGTAAAAATCCAGAGACAGTTATGGGATTCCAGATACCCTCAGATCCTAACCTTACCCTTTCCCCAGCACTGCTACAAGGCTACGTAAGGTCTGCCCCTATTCCTACACACTTACATTTAGGGTGACTATTTTTCCAAACTGGAACATTTCTGAGAGTACAAGGTACTCTATTAAGAAATATGTCAGAAAAACAGGCATATACTGAGACTGCCCAGGCAGATAAAGGGATATGATCGCCTACCAATATGCCATTCTTAGGACTATGGAATGGGGAGAACATCTAAGATTCAGCATTCACCCAAAAAGGACTTCTAACCAGAAGTAAGTTTAACTCATTATTTCCCAGCTAAATAGTAGAGAAGGGTGATGAGGGTTTAAGAGAAGTTTAGATGAGTTATTTTAAAAAATAAATGAAGCTGGCCGGGCGAGGTGGCTCAAGCCTGTAATACCAGCACTTTGGGAGGCCGAGACGGGTGGATCACGAGGTCAGGAGTTCGAGACCATCCTGGCTAACATGGTGAAACCCCGTCTCTACTAAAAAATACAAAAAAAAAGCTAGCCGGGCGAGGTGGCTGGCGCCTGTAGTCCCAGCTACTCGGGAGGCTGAGGCAGGAGAATGGCGTAAACCCGCGAGGCGGAGCTTGCAGTGAGCTGAGATCCGGCCACTGCACTCCAGCCCGGGCGACAGCTCGAGACTCTGTCTCAAAAAAAAATAATAATAAAATAAAAAAATAAAAAATAAAAAAATAAATGAAGCTATATTTTCTTTGCACATATAAGTGGTAGGTTTTATTTTTCAAAGAGAGGTCAGTATTTAGGTGAGACAGGAAATAGTCTCAGATACACATAATCAAGTGTTTTATTACATTTGCTCCATTTCAATACATAGACAACAGTCATTAAAGTAGATCTACAAAGAAGTTATAGCAACATAAATAAAACCCCCTTTCTCCATTAGCTACTATGTCAAAGTTGTAGGGGTTTTACTTTGTGAATGTGCTACTTAAATAAAGAGAATACCAGATGTCTAGTAGACAATAGCCGCTCAAATCTGGTATTATTATTATCCAAATACCATTCTATCCTCCTTAAGAATATATTATATTATAAATTGTGCAAGGAATTTTTTTAAGTGACTCCATCATCATCTCTGGTGACCTTAGTCATTTATATTTACAATTTTCACTGTCATTTACTGAAGGACAATTCACCCAAAAACAACAGTAAGAGATTTTATTTTCTTCAGAAAATTCTCACCATTTAGATACAGGAATATTTATAAAGAGGCTATCATACTAACGCTACTCTCTTCTCACGCTACATACATTTCCCAAGGAGACAACTATGCCTTCAGTCCAGGACTTTTCCCTTGCTCTCTGGGCTGGGCCATCCAACTCATTGTTGGACACCTCCACTTCAAAGTGCTGTCGGTACCTCAGTGTTACCCCAACCCACTCCTGCTTTTTCATTTGTGTTCCCTCACCTAGTGAATAAATTTTCATCCAATTTCCTAAGTTAGAGGGCTGAGGGCCAACTTGGATTTCGACTTCTTCCAATCTGTCATTAAAAACTATTGACTATCTCTCTTGAATTTTTCTCAAAATTTTCCTTTTTGCTATCATTGCTGAGGGCAGAGATTTTGTTTGTAATCAATTTTGTTCACTACTATATCTCTAGCAATTACAACAGTCCTGACACATAGTGAGTCCTCAACAAATAATAAATGAACACCTGAGTTTGTGGACTAACAATCGTATTTGCTATATAACTATTATAACACAGGGTTTCAGAAGCTCAACAATTTTAAAATTTTAATTCTTACGTTTCTCTGTGGCATTTCTGATAGTCTTCTGAAGAGGTACCTAGGAAAGAAAATAAAAACAATCTATTAGAAATATAATTCGAAGACAAACCAGAGGCTAAAATTAGGTTAAAATGAGTATTTTCCCCCAAGTGCAGTTTATTTTTATAACTTTTTAAATATTGTTTTTTTTTTGTCTGCCACTTAAATTAGGTAAAAATATTTTCAAAATATCAAAGTAAAAAAATGTTGCAAAATGTTATCAGATACAGGAATCTCTCCCTTGTATTTGAATAGTTCTTTATAATTTTTGAAGTCTTTTTACATGTATTATCTTACTGGATTCTTACAACAATCCTGTCAGGTAAATATATCAATTTATTATCCCCATTTTACATATAAGAAAAAACAACTGGTTGGATTACAAAACTAGGCTGGGTACAGTGGCTCACGCCTGTAATTCCAACACTTTGGGGAGCCAAGGCAGGTGGATCACCTGAGGTCAGGCGTTCAAGACCAGCCTGGGCAACAAGGTGAAACCCCGTCTCTACTAAAAATACAAAAATTAGCTGGCTGTGGTGGCACACGCCTGTAATCCCAGCTATTTGGGAGGCTGAGGCTCCAGAATTGCTTGAACCCAGGAAGTGGAGGCTGCAGTGAGCCGAGACTGCGCCACTGCACTCCAGCCTGGGCAACAGAGTGATCCTCTGTCTCAAAAAAATAAAAAAGTAGAAAACTGATAGTCAAATACTAGTCCAATACCAAATATATAGAAATGCATACTAGTAAATTGATTAGTCAAGAGAATTTCTGCCAGCCAACATTTGCTGCCTCAGGTACATTAAGATGTTAATAGGAATATAAAGAATCATGGGTATAGTTATCTAAAGAAATTAAAACCTTTAGTGGCTTTGGTACTTTGCTTATGTTAGATTAGGATTTTCAAATCTCACAAATTAAAGAGGAGACAAAGTAAATGATGCCTTTAAGCATTTCCTCAAAGGGAGGTTCTCAAAACATATACAGGGGACCCTTATCATCTAGCATCTATTCTGTTTTTGCTGGTAAGAGTCGCCTCGTTTTTTTTCCCTGATGGTCCAGGCATAGCCTATAACTCAATACTGTGAGAGCCCTGCATCTCCCTGGACAAAGTGACTGGATCAGGGAAAGGCATATAAACTAATGAAGCCCATGTGTAAGGTCCAGGACTTCAGTTCAAATTGTTGGGAAAGAGAAGCACTTTTTTCAATGTATTTGAGGCTGTGAGTATGTAAGCCCAGAGCCAGCAAAAGTTGCTCCAAGAAGAGACTTGTCTCAGAGCATAACTGACATAGAGGGATCCTGAGCCAAGGGATAGAGAGGAATTGGATCCTACCGATATCATTTGAAACCCTGGATCAAACTGCCTATGTACCTGATTTATTGCTGAATTTTTCAGGTACATGTGGTAACAAATTCCCTTTTTAACCTAATACTGTTAGTTTTTTGACATTTGCAATGGACAAGAATCCTAACCAAAACATTTGCTAAAGAGACAGGCTGCTTCTTTGAGAACTTTATTTCAGCAAAGGAGTTGCCAAACTAAACATAAAACAGAAGACAAGGCCTTCAAACACTAGAAATACTGCCATCTAGACAGCTATCAACTTTCCAATAAAAGACCCCTAACTCAATGTTCTTTGACTAATATGACCCTTTCTTAGTGGCAGGCTCTAATAGATGGGCTGCCAATATCCATTCCTACTCCCCTTCTTCATTTTCCTTGCCTTCTACCACAATAGAGGATAGGAAAGCAAAATACTTGGTTTCTCAGCCTGCCTGGTGGTAGATAAATGCATGACCCAGTTCTGGCCAATAGACCAAAGTAGAAGTCAGCTGGGAATTTCTAGGAAAGCTTTTCTTCTTTCAATAAAAGGATGCATGTGGTGCTACTCAGCCCTCTCTCATTCTTTCTACCAGGAACATGGCTGTGACACCTAGAGTTTAGCAACCACCTTGCAACTATGGGGTAACAAACCAACACACTTGGCTGTATGTTGACATAAGACCCTATGATCTTGATGATATTAGTGAGTTGCTACATAGCTCTGGGCTGGTATGGGAGAAACATAAACCCAATATAAATTTAAAAATTTTTGCATGACAAAAAATACCATGAACAAAAAGACAACCAAAAAACTGGGACAAAATATTCATAATATATACCACAGACAAAAGGCCAATATTCTTCAAATAAAAATGGCCCTTAAACATATGAAAAATGTTCAAACTCACATATAATTATGGAAATGCAAGTTAAAATAGCACAGAGATACTATTTGTCACCTTTGAGAGTAGCAAAATTTAAAAAGAAATGACAGCACATTCTGTTGGTAAGGATATGGGGAGACCAGCACTTTAACACACTGCTGTTTGGAATGCAAACTGTTATAATCCTTCTGGAGGAAAATTTGGCAATATCCAATAAAATGATAACCTTCTGACCCAGCTATCCTACCTCTGAAAATCTACCTTGAAGACATACTGCCAATAACATGAAAATATATATCATAAGTTTATTCATTGTGTGTTGTTTATAATGGCAAAATATTGGGGAAAAACCTAAATACCCAATATATAGGTATTTTTGAATAAACAAAAGTACATCCACAGAGTGGAGTACTATGCAGCTGTAAAAAATAAGAGGAAGATCTCTATGTAAACTGATGTGGAGTGATTTCTAGTACATAATGTTAGGTGGAAAAATCAAAGTGAAAGAAGAGTAGCTATATAGCACGGTACCCTTCATGTAACAAAGAAGAGGATATAAAGAAATACATTGATATCTCCTCATTTGTACAAAAGAAACACAGGAAGGATAAGTCAAAAACTAAAAAGACCAGTTACCCACAGTGGGTAAGTGAGAAAGGGGTAGAAAGAAGAGAAGAATGGTAGCTGGAAGAAGGTGAAAGTGATAATTTTCTGAGAATATCTTTTTATATAGCTATGACTCTAAAACCATAATAATATTTCATATTCCTAAATACATACACAAAACCAAACAGGACAGGCGAGTGCAAAAGTGAATCAATAACAAATGAGTATAGCTATAAGTATTACAAGTGAATAACTTCTCATATGCTAAGGGAGGTGGGGAGAAAATGAACTTACATAACTTTGGAAAATTAGTATTTTGACTAGATGCTGTAATGCTAAAGACAAAAAGAACTGTATGCAAATGCTGTAATTTATTTACTTAAATGTATTTATTACAGGGGCCTGGGTTAACACTTCTGAAACTACTCTATATATACTAGAAATAAATAAATAAATAAATATACAAATAAATAAATAAATGAATGAATGTATGATGAAAGTATTGGATTTCAAACCATAGAATAAATATCCATGAGTCTACACTGAATTAGTAATCAAATAAATAAACAAATGGCAGAAAAGAGAAAGTTCTTCTTTTATAGTAGAATTCCAATTAATAAAAGTAGTAGTCAAGAATAGAATAAAAAATCACCATTGGACAAACACCACAGTAATAAAGGTTGAAGTCAACTGGCTCCTCTGATGGCTGCTAAAATTAGTGAAATACTGTTTCAGAAGAAAGAGAGTTTACAGTCTCAAACTATCTTTTTGTAGATATTCAAAAATTACAAAGAGAAAACAGCAATTTTTAATTGGAGAAATTCATCAGATACCACCTTAACCAAATGATGAAATTTAACATCACCAGTAATAAGACATAATATTCTTCAAATAAAAATGAGAGGACAGCATGAACCCTTTGATATGATATGATACACTGCAAAGGCACAACATAATTTCTGTGGTACTCTTACCAAAAATTGCATAACTTCATTCCTTTGTTTTTTTTTTTTTGTTTGTTTGTTTTTTTCAGAAGATCCATATTCTGTCACCCAGGCAGAAGTTCAGTGGTATAAACATGGTTCACTATAGCCTTGACCTCCTGTGCTCAAGCGATCCTCTCATTCTCCCACCTCAGCCTCCTGAGTAGCTGGGACTACAGGCGTGCACCACCACATCTGGTTCATTTTTTATTTTTTGTAGAGATAGAGGTCTCACTATGTTGCCCAGGCTGGTCTCGAACTCCTGGCCTCAAGCAGTCCTCCCACCTCAGTCTCCCAAAGTGCTGGGATTACAGGTGTCAGCCACTGCACCCAGCCATAACTTCATTCCTATCATGAAGAAACATCAAGACAAATCCCAACCAAGGGACATTCTACAAAATAACTCATCAGTAATCTGAAAGACTGAGGAACTATTACAAACTGCAGGAGACTAGGGAGAAGTAACAATTAAATGTGACATGGGATCCAGGATGGATCATGAAACAGAAAAAAGGAAAGACTAAATGAAAAGTCTAAAAGTGCAATGGCTCATGCCTATTATCTCAGCACTTTGGAAGGCCAAGGTAGAAGAATTGCTTGAGGCCAGGAGTTTGAGACCAGCCTGGGCAACATAGCGAGATTCCATCTCTACAAAAAATTGTTTAAATTACTTGTGCCTGGGAGCAGTGGCTCACACCTGTAATCCCAGCACTTTGGGAAGCCAAGGCAGGCAGATCACCTGAGGTCAGGAGTTCAAGACCAGCCTGGCCAACATGGTAAAACCCCATCTCTACAAAAATACAAAAATATACTGGGTGTGGTGGCACGCACCTGTAACCCTAGCTACTAGGGAGGCTGAGGCAGGAGAATTGCTTGAACCTGGGAGACAGAGGTTGCAGTGAGCCTAAATTGTGCCACTGCACTCCAGCCTGGGCAAAACAGTGAGATTCTGTCTCAAAATAAATAAATTTAAAAAGTAAACTAAACATACTTCTGCTATTATTAGATATTATCTGTAGCCAAAAGCAATCCAACTGAGAAACTTAGCTTAGAAATCATTCAAGAGAAAAAATCCTTTGCTTTTCCAACATAGATAAGAAATGTTCCCCCATGTGTGCAACTCACTTAAAATTGCAGAGACATTTGAAAACTGTGTTGCCTTCTCTATCGCTACTGCTTTACTGGTATCCAGAAGAGTAGAATTCTTCCACTGCATGTGTTCTTCCAAGTTAGGACACTCCCAGTCTAAAACAGCAGAGAAGAAATAGCGTAAGACTTTGAACAACAGCCTACAAATGATAGGTTCCTTCCTACCCCACCTTAGGTCCCCAGCCCATACCAAATGATGGTACTATAACTGAAGGTTTTGGATGAGACAGAAAAAAAATAAGCTTTGACAGATCAATATACTAAATAATCTATGGTTTATTCTGGTTCTCTTACCCTGCCTTCCTTTCTAGACTTTTCCACCATAAGGATTATTGATCTAAGAGACAGGTAGCACACATGTGAGCTGCCTGTTATGTTTTATATATGTTATACCTATGTACCATTAAAAATCACATCACTAAATAACATACAGTCAGCCCTTTGTATCTATGAGTTCCACATTTGTGGATTCAACCAACCATGGACTGAAAATATTCAGGAAAAAATTGCATCCATACTCAACATACACAGTCTTTTTTTTTCTTGTCATTATTCTCTAAACAATACAGTATAGCAACTATTTACATAGCATTTACATTGTATTATTATAAGTAATCTAAAGATTATTTAAACTATATAGCAGCATGTGCATAGGTTACATGTAAATACCATGCCATTTTATATCAGGGACTTCAGCATCCACAGATTTTGGTATCCAAGGGAGGTTTTAGAACCAACCTCCATGGATACCAAGGGACAAACTGTACATAAGCTGCTATTACTTAATATCAGTTTTAAGCTTTCTAGTGATTTCCCACTATGGAACAATAAGACTATTCCCTGTATATTCGCCCATCCCCACCTTTCCTACCCCTCCCATTGTCTCTATAGTGTTATATCATATATTAAGTTAGAACAATATTCATATAGACATATGATGATAAAATGTTATAAAAATGCTGTTTACTCTGGTGGTATATCAAAACCACCTTTTGTTTTTCCTGGAGTCAATACAAGTCCCTTTCCTCATCTGTTTAGTTTTATACATACACACACACATACACACACACACTCTTTTGAGACAGAGTCTTGCTCTGTCGCCCAGGCTAGAGTGCAGTGGTGTGATCTCGGCTCATTGCAACCTCCGCCTCCTAGGTTCAAGTGATTCTCCTGCCTCAGACACCTGAGTAGCTGGGATTACAGGCACCCACCACCATGCCCGGCTAATTTTTGTATTTTTGTAGAGACAGAGTTTCGCCATGTTGGCCAGGCTTGTCTCACACTCCTGACCTCAAGTGATTCGCCCGCCTCAGCCTCCCAAAGTGCTGATTACAGGCGTGTGCCACCACTCCTGGTCTGTATACATTTTTTAATCTATTTAATCTCAAACACTACCAAATTGCATAAATCCATTCCATTTATTCCACTCCCTGGTGTTTTAGAATTTCATAATGCTGTGCCTTGGTGTTTTTCATCTACTGTACTAGGCACACTATGGTCCTTTTAACCCAGAAACTCACAATTTATAGCTCAAAAAATGTTCTTGAATATTTGTTGATAATTTTCTTCCCTTTTTTCCATTATCTTTTCCTGGATCTCCTATTATTTGATGTTGGATTTCATATACTGTTCTTATATTTTTTTCTCTAAATTTTAATCTTTTTTTCTTTATTTTCTCCTCTTTTTCCCTCCTTTTTTTCTTACGATTTTTTTTTCTGGTATATCTCAACTTAATATTTTAATCCTTTTACTGAGTTTTCCATTCTGCTATTGCATTTCATTGTTCTTAGAACAGCCTCTTTTTTTATAGCATCCTATTCTTATTTAATGGATAAAATATATATTTTCTTATCTCAATGAAGATTTTAAAAAATATTTTCCTCTCCTTGTTCCTATTTCTCTTTGATTCTTTTTCCTCCTACTTAATTTCCTTGTTTCGAGATTTTTAAATTTTAAAAGTTTAAACATTTTAATTTTTAAAATTCCTTTTACAGTTAGAGCAGTTAACATGAGATCTACACTCCAACTTTTAAGTGTACAATCCAGTGTTGTTAACTAAAGGCACAGCATTCTATAGCAGCTCTCTAGAGCTCACTCCTACATGTGTAAGTGAAACTTAATACGGATTGATAGCAACTCCCAATTTTCCCTTCCTGCCAGATCCTGTCAAACATCATCCTACTCTCTGCTTCTATGAGTTTGGCTATTTTAGATAATTTATATAAGTGGAAATATCAAGTATTCGACCTTCTGTGACTGGCTTATTTCATTTAACATAACGTCCTCAAGGTTCATCTGTGCTATCACAAATTGCAGGATTTCTTTCTTAAGGCTGAATAATATTCCATTGCATTTATACATCACATTTTCTTTATCCATTCATCTATCAACAAACATTAAGGTTTTTTCCACATCTCAGCTACTATGAATAATGCTGCAGTGAATAAGGGAGTGCGAATATCTCTTTGAGATCCTGATTTTAATTATTTTGGATATTCACACAGGGACTGACGGAACACATGGTCATTCTGTTTTCAATTTTTAGAGACACCTCCATACTGTTTCTATAGCTGCTGTGCCATTTTACATTCCCACCAACAGTGTACAAGGGTTCTAAATTATCCACACCCTTGCCAACATTTGTTATCTTTTGTTTTTGTTTTTTGGTAATAGCCCTTTTAACAAGTGTGAGGTGATACTGTGGTTTTGATTTGCCTGTTCCTGATGATTAATGATGTTGAGCATTTTTGCATATACTTGTTGGCTATTGCTGCTGCTGCTTTGGAGAAATATCTATTCAAGTTATTTGTCTATTTTTTAAATCAGGTTGTCTTTTTTGTTTAGTTTTGCTATTCAGTTTTGAGTTCCTTATGCATTTTAGTTATTTACTCCTTTATCAGATATATGATTTACAAATATTTTCTTCCATTTTGGTATGTTGTCTCTTTACTCTGTTGATTGTTTCTTTTGCTGTTCAGAAGCTTTTGCTGTGCAGAAGTGATGATGTCTCACTTGTTACTGTTGTTGTTGCCTACACTTTTGGTATCATATCCATGAAATCACTGCTAAGACTAATGTTATGAAGCTTTTCCCCTATGTTTTCTTCTAGGAGTTTTATATTTAAGTATTTAATTCATTTTGAATTAATTCTTGTGTATAGGTGTCAATGTCCAATTTCATTACTTTGTATGTGGATATTCAGTTTTCCCAACAGCATTTGTTGAAGAAAGTATCCTTTCCTCATTTTGTATTCTTGGCACTCTATCCTGTCAAAGATAAGTTGGCCATATACGTATGGATTCATTTATCTTATGACAGTACCATACTGTTTGAATTACTATAGCATCACAATGTATTTTGAAATCAGGAAGTATGATGTTCCTACTTTGTTCTTCTCAAGATTATTTTGGCTATTTGAGCTTCTTTGTAGTTCCATATACACTTCAGGGTTGCTTTACTATTTCTATTAAAAAATGCCATTGAGATTTTGATAAAGATTGCATCCAATTTGTAGACTGCTTTGGGTGTATGGATATTTTAACAATATTAAGTCTTCCAACTCATAAACATGGGATGTGTGTCCGTTTCTTTTTAAATTTTATTCATCATTGTTTTTCAGCATATATATCTTCTACTTCTTAAGTTTATTCGTAAATATTTTATACTTTTTGATGATATTGTAAATGAGATTATTTCCTTTTCAGGTAGTTTATTGCTAGTATATAGAAACACAACTGATTTTCGTATGTTGATTTTATAATCTACAATTTTACTGAATTAATTTAATCATTCAAATATGTGTGTGTGTGTGTGCGTGTGTGTGTGTGTGTGTGTGTGTGTGTGTGTTTTAGACAGAGTCTCGCTCTGTCACCCAGGCTGGAGTGCAGTGGCATGAACCCGGTCCACTGCAACCTCCACCTCCTGATTAAAGCAATTCTCCTGCCTCAACCTCCTGAGTAGCTGGGACTACAGGCGCCTGCCACCACGCCCAGCTCATTTTTGTATTTTTAGTATAGAAGGGGTTTCACCATGTTGGCCAGGCTGGTCTTGAACTCCTGATCTCATGTGATCTGCCCGCCTCGGCCTCCTAAACTGCTGGAATTACAGGTGTGAGCCACCACATCCGGCCTTGTGGTGTCTTTAGAGTGTTTTACATATAAGATCATGTCATCTGCACAAACAGATTATTTTACTTCAATTTAGACGCTTTTTATTTTTTTGTTGCCTAATTGCTGTGACTAGGACTATGCTGAATAAAAGTATTCAGCATACTTCCTGATCTTAGAGGAACAGCTTTCAGTTTTTTACTACTGAGTATGATGTTAGCTATGGGCTTCTCATATACTGTCTTTATTATGTTGAGGTAATTGCCTTCTGTTCCTAGTTTGAGAGTTTTCATCATAAAAGATGTTAAATTTTGTCAAATCCTTTCACTGTATCTATTGAAATTACTGTGTAATTGTTACCCTTTGTTCTGTTAAAGTAGTGTTACACTTTAGTTGATTTTTGTATTTGGAACCATCCTTCCATTCCAGGGATAAATGCCACTTGGTCATGGTGTATGATCCTTTTAATGTAGAGATGAATTTGAATTGCTAGTATTTTGTTGAGGATTTTTACATCTATGTTTATCAGGGATATTGTCTTATAATTGTCTTTGCTTGTAGTATTTACCTCACTTTAATATGAGGGTAATGCTGGCCTCAAAGAATTAGTTTGAAAGTGTTTTCTCCTCTTTAATTTTTAAGAAGAGTTTAAGTTTAAGAATAGTTTAATAAAGACCATATATAAGAACTGGAATTAAATATTCTTTAAATGTTTGGTAGAATTCACCAGTGAAGCCATCTGGTCCTGAACTTGTCTTTGTTGGAAGGTTTTTGATTGCTTGTTCAATCTCCTTACTAGTTATAGGTCTGCCCAGATTTTATATTTCTTCGTGACTCAGTCTTAATAGGTTATATGTTTCTAGGAATTTCTTCTTTCCTTCTAGGTTATTCAATTTATTGTCCTATAATTGGGCATGGTAGTCTCATGATTATTTTTGTTTCTGTGGCATCAGGTATAAAGTTTCATCTTGCACTTTGAATTTTATTGAGTCTTCTTTTTTTCTTAATCTAACTAAAGGTTTGTCAAATTTGTCCTTTCAACAAACCAACTCTTAGTTCCACTGATTTCTATTTTTTTCGATTCTCTGTTCCATTTATTTCTGCTCTAAACTTTATTTCCTTCTGATAATTTTTGGCTGTTCATTCTTTTTTCTAGTTCCTTGAGGTGTAACATTAGCTTATTTGAAATGTTTCTTTTTAAATGTAGTTATTGCTATAAAATTCCCTCAGTACTGCTTTTGCTATATTCCACGTTTTAATATATTGTGCTTTTGTCCAAAGATATTTTCTAATTTCCCTTTTGATTTCTTCTTTGACTCACTGGTTATTCAAGAGTATGTTAAATTTCCACATATTTGTGAATTTTCCAGTATTCCTTCTACTACTGATTTCTAGTTTTGTTCCATTGTGGTCAGAAAAGATACTTGGTATGTTTTCAATCATCCATTTGTTAAGACTTGTTTTGTGACATAACATGATCTATTATGGAGACTGTCCTATCTGTGCATGAGAGAAATATATATTCTGCCACTGTTGGGTAGAATGCTTTGTATACATATTAGGTCCATGTTGTCTATAGCGCTGTTCAAGTCTGCCGTTTGCTTACCTGTTTTCTGTCTGAATGTTCTATCCATTGCTAAAAGTGGGTTATATTGAATTATCCCACGATTATTGTATTACTATTTTTCCCTTCAGTTCTGTCAATGTCTGTTTTATATATTTAGATGCTGATGTTGGGTGCATACATATTTATAACTGTACATCTTCCTGGTGAATTGACCTTTTTATTATTATTTTTGTTCTTCTTTGTCTCTCATGACTGTTTTTGATTTGAAGTCTATCTTGTCTGACACAAATATAGCCACCCCTGCTCTCTTTTGGTTACCATTTGTATGGAATATCTTTTTCCATCTCTCCATTTTTAGTGTATGTATCCTCAAATCTAAAGAGGGTCATCTGTAGACATCACATCATTAGATCTTGTTCTTTTATCCATTCAGTCACTCTGTGTTTTGATTGGGAAGTTTAACTTATTTAAAGTAATTATTGGTAGGTAGAGACTTAACTATTGTCATTCACTAATTGTTTCTGTCTTGTAATTCTTTTGTCCCTTTTTCCTTTAGTGCTGTCTTCCTTTGTGTTCCATTGCTTTTTGTATATATCGATAAAGGTTTTCTTTTTCTTCTTTTATGATTCTTCCATAGGAATTCTGTTTGTGTTGACCATGGGGCTTATGTAAAATCTTATATAGTAACTGTCTAAGCTGATAACTTAATTTCAATTGCATACAAAAACTACACTTATACTTCTCCCTCTCCCGCACTTTATTCATGTCACAATTTATATATTTTAGTTGTATTATTAACATTTTCAGTTAGTTTTTGACATTTTTATCTTTTAACTCGTATATTAGAACTAAAAGTGATTTAATTCTGGTATACTACTATAACAATATTACTGTATTCTGTACAGTATTACAATTACTATTACATTACTATTGTAATAGTAAACTACTATAAAGAATTAGTGAGCTTGAGGACAGGTCATTTTTTAAGACTCTAAAAGCAATTGCAACAAAAACAAAAATTGACAAATGGGACCTAATTAAATTGAAGAGCTTAATAGTAAACTACTATTACAATATTACTGTATTCTGTATTTATCTATATATTAACCTTTACCAATGAGTTTTATACTTTCATGTTACTGTTTAGCATCCTTGAGTTTCAACTTAAATAACTCCTTTCAGCATTTCTCGTAAGGCAGGTCTAGTCGTAGTAAATTCCCTCAGCTTTTGTTTGTCTGGGAAACTCCTTGTCTCTCCATTTTTGAAAGACTGTTTTCCTGGGTGTACTGTTCTTGGTTGATTTTTCTTTCAGCACTTTGAATATATCATCCCATTCTCTCTGATCTGTAAAGTTTCTGCTGAGAAATCCACTCATAGTTTTATGGCGGCTCCCCTGTACATGTCAAGTCACTTTTTACTTGCTGCTTTCAAATTTTTCTTTGTATATGGCTTTTGACAATTCAATTATAATGTTTCTCAGTGTGGATTTCTTGGATTCCTTCTACTTGGATCCCTTGGGCTTCCTGGATCTAAACGTCCATTTAATTCCCCAGATTTGGGATGATTTTAGCCACTATTTCTTTGATTACACTTTCAAGTCCTTTCTCTCTTCTTCTCTGGGACTCCCGTATTGCAAATGTTGGTCTAATTGATAGTGGCTCACAAGTCTCTTAGGATTTCTTCAATCTTTTCATTCTTTTTTCTTCACTAATGGCATAATACTAAATGACCTTTATTTTTCTTCCAAATTTTACTTTAGATATAGGAGGTACACATGCAGGTTTGTTACATGGGTAAACTGTGTGTCACTGGGGCTTGGTGTACAAATGATTTGTCACCCAGATAGTGAGCACAGTATTCAATAGGTAGTTTTTCAATCTTCACCCTCTTTCCACCCTCCAACCTCAAGTAAGCCCGAGTGTCTACTGTTCCCTTCTTTGTGTCCATGTGTACTCAATGTTTAGCTCCCACTTATAAATTAGAACACACCGTATTTGGTTTTCTGTTCCTGCATTAATTTGCTTAGGATAACAGTCTGCAGCTGCATCCATGTTGATGCAAAATATATGATTTCATTCTTTTTTATGTCTGTGTAGTATTCCATGGTGTACATGTACTATACTTTCTTTATCCAGTCTACCACTGATGGGCATTTAGGTTGATTCCATGTCTCTGCTATTGTGAAAAGTGTTGCAACAAACATATGTGTTCATGTGTCTTTATAGAATGATTCCTTTGGAAATATATCCAGTAATAGGATTGCTGGGTCAAATGATAGTTCTAGGTTCTTTGAGAAATCTGCAAACTTCTTTCCATATTGGCTAAACTAATTTACATTCCCATTCCCTCTGTGTACCAGCAGTGTATAAGCTTTCCCTTTTCTCTACAATCTCACAAACATGTTATTTGTTGACTTTTTAATAATAGCCACCTTGACTGGTATGAGATGGTATCTCATTGTGGTTTTGATTTGCATTTCTCTAATGAGAAGAAGACATACTTCTTTAGTCTTCTTTATATTCATGCCCTCTGCCCATTTTTTAATAGGATTGGTTTTTGCTTGCTGATTTAAATTCTTTATAGATTCTGGATATTAGATCTTTATTGGATGCATAGTTTGCAAATATTTTCTCCCATTCTGTAGGTTGTCTGTTTACTGTGTTGATAGTTTATTTTGCTGTGCAGAAGCTCTTCAGTTTAATTAGGTCCCATTTGTCAATTTTTGTTTTCTTGCAATTGCTTTTGGAGTCTTTAAAAATGACCTGTCCTCAAGCTCACTCATTCTTTATTCTTCTTGAGCTAGTGTGCTGTTATATTGCTCTACTGAATTTTTCTTTTATTTTTTTTTTAGAGCTGTCTTGCTCTGTCACCCAGGCTGGAGTACAGTAGCATAATCACAGCTCACTGTAACGTCAAACTCCTTGGCTCAAATGATCCTCCCACCTCAGCCTCCTAAAGCATTGGGATTATAGGCATGAGCCACTGTGCCTGGCCTCAGTTCAGTGATAGTATTATTCAGCACCAAAATTACCTATTTTGTTCTTTTTAAAACTTTCTTTTTGTTGAAATTCTTATTTTGTTCATGTATTGTTCTTCTCAGCTTGTTGAGCATCTTCATAATGATTATTTTGAACTAGTTGTCAGAAAATTTGTATATCTCCATTTCATTAGGGTCAGTTTCTGGGGATTTATCTTGTTCCTTTGTTTGGACCATGTTTCCCTGCTTCTTAATTTTCCTTGACTCTTGGTATCAGCATCTATACATTAGAAAAAACATCCACTTCTCCCAATCTTGCAGACTGGCATTGTACAGAAGACCCTTATAAATAAACCTACCCAGAGATCTCTCAAATCTTTGTGCTAGTCCAAACCACCATCTTTGTTGTTATCAGCCTCCAGGCATTTAGAATATGTCAGATCCTGTCAACATTTTAAGACAGGTGTGACAGAAGCTAGTCCCAAGAACATCCCTTGAAAAGCTGCAATGGACACACAGTCCAACTCCTCTCCCGAGGGAGAAGCCAGAATCTGTTCCCCCCACCCCCCAACTCACTCTGCACTAAGCCAGGTGGAGGGCATGTGGCAAATGTTTGTGTCCTAGAGCAAATTGTCATCTTTATTCTCAGCAGTCACCAGTCACCTTGGGTATGCTGGGTCCTATCAGCACTCTGAGACAGGCAAGACAGAAGTCAGTTCCCTCAGGCATTCCTCAGAGAATTCAGAACACTGGATGTATTGTCAAGTCCCTTATCTTGCTCTTCCCCTCAGGGAGAAGCTGAAAACTGTGGTATGGGTTTCCTCTCAATTGTATAATGTTGTGCTAGGAGTAGGAATTATGGTGAGGATGTCTCAAATTGTCCTACTGGCTTTGATGTGGCTGGCCCCATGCTTGCCAGGATGCAGGCGCCTGTCTACTGTTTTCTGAATTTTTCACAAAGGAAACTGGTCCATATACTGCTGTTGGTGTGCCCATAAGGAGTAGGCAGAGCCATGGCTTCCTGTTTCAACATCTTGCCAACAGCATTCTCACACTTTGTTTTGTTTTGATATCTCTTTTTAATGTTAGAGGCTTTACTCAGAAGTCTGGTGATCCTTGGCTCTCTGTTCATATTTAAAAGTGGGTCCTAAAAGGCTAAGTGGTATCCCTATGGCCTAGGGGGGGCTTGTCACGTAGTTGGCTTCACTGTAGGGTCTTCTGCCTGGTCAGTTTCACTGAGGACTCCTGAGGTCAGTATCTTTAGATATTTTCTTCTGGGGTACTCAGTTCCTGAGAAAATAATCGGTCATTTTCTCAACAGAAGGTTCAAGTCTGGGAAGCTGACAAGAAAAATGGGCTGCTGGGGTAGGGTGGAAATAAGCATTGGGTGAGCAGATCCCATAATTTAGGATGTACACTTTTACTTAATTTCCTCTTCCAAATCCAGTACATTATCTGCAGCAGTCAGCTTTGGCTGTTTAATAAACAACCACAAAATCTCAGTGGCACAAAATGAAAAGCATTTATTTTTTGTTTCCATGTCTATTAGTTGGCTCAGGTAACTCAGATTACAAGTCTGCAGATCAGCTGGGGCAGCTCTCTAAAGTGAGTTGGTTGCCTGGGCTGTTCCACTCTGTAATTCTCATTCTGGGGTTCCACGAGAGAGGCAGAAGCTAATTAGGATACATTCTCATGATAATGGCAAAAGTGCAAGAAGACAAGCCCAACCACTTAAGCAATTTGAAAGCTTTTCTTAAATTGTGTTTGTTGCAGAAAGCAAGTGACATGGCCAATCCCAAAGCCAGAGAGTAGAAAAGTACACTCCACCCATTATGAGGGTATAAATATAATACTACAGAGAAATGAATAATTGGGACTGACATTTCAAAATACCACAGTATCCCTGCTATTAACAGTACCTAGTATTCTCCAGTCTGGAGTCCCTGTTTCAAAATATTCTAAAGTATAACTCTACAGGCTCCCTTTGAGCAGGAAAGGAGCAGTTAACCACATCTTTCATGTTTTTGACATCTATTTACAAGTATTTGGCACAATCAAATTATGAGCTTTTCTGTGACACTATAGTGCAAATTGGCTTGTTTCTGGGGTATTCACATTGTTGGTTTAGGACTCCGCCTTCTTAGGTCTGCTGTATCAGACCATCTGATTAACCTTCCAAACTTCGTACTTTTCTTTTTTCCAATTATCTTTGTCCTTATGAATGTATTACTTTAAAGAAAAAGCTGTTTTCTGCCATTGTAAGATTGTACAGTAAGGCATGTATTTGATCTGCCATCATTAACCAAAGGCTATATTTATATGTATAATAAATGTAAATAACTCTTAATTTGTGGACAAAATTCAAGCAGGGACTTGGCCTAGCTAACACTTAAGTTATTTGCTGAAAAGTAAGATAAGAACAGGAAAAAAAAGATAACATATGGTTCAAGGGAATAAGTATACATTCATTAGGTGCAAAATTGATTAATAATTGGATGTGCATTACATATAAATGCTAAATGACATTTCTTCATTCTTCCTTGATCTGAGGGCTTTTGCTGTATTAGTCATATGTGACTAGGAATGAAACACAACGGGTAATGGTCAGGGAAGTGAGGTGTTGGTGAGGAAGAGGAGTATGCCTTCTCGAAAGGGACGTTTATTCATTGGAGGATTTGTGGACAAAGGAGTAATTTCTATAGTAGAGCAATTTAAGGTTGGAATTACTTTCTCACCTAAATAATCTGATTTTCTGAACAGTTCAGGTGATGGAAAGCTCTCTTCAAAACTCTTGTATTCTGCATAAGAGTCTGTTACTGAATAGCTCAGAGGAGAACTGGCCATACCATGGTGCAAACTTAATCCTGTAGAATAAAGGAACAAACAAAATGGATAAATGTTTTGATACAAAACAGATGTGAATCCTAAAAATTGAAATGTATGGAAATGTACATACTTAGTTATATATTATTACTAGAACATAAAACTGCTTCTACATACCACTAAAAAGGCATAATATTTTTAACTATTTTAATTTGATCTTGGACAATCATTCTATTTTTGATGGTGATAAATTTGTTATAATCCTCTTTTGTTGTTTTTCAAAGTTTTACAACTTACTCCTTTTCTCTACTTTGGGGTCAGTTGTGATTTTTGGTTCAAAAATTTAAGTTTTTTTTTTTTTTTTTTGAGACCAAGTCTCACTCTATAGCCGAGGCTGGAGTGCAGTAGTGTGATCTCGGCTCACTGAAACCTCCGCCTCCTGGGTCCTGGTTCAAGCAATTCTCCTGCCTCAGCCTCCCAAGTAGCTGGGATTACAGGAATGTGCCACCATTCTGGCTAATTTTTTTTCTTTTTTTTTTTTGTATTTTTAGTAGAGATGGGGTTTCACCATGTTGGCCAGGCTGGTCTTGAACTCCTGACTTCATGATCCACCTGCCTCGGCCTCCCAAAGTGCTAGGATTACAGGCATGAGCCACCATGCCCAGGCAAAATTTAAGTTTTATATATAAGCAACCCACTAATTAATTGTAAGCTAACTAGCCGAGGAAAGTGTGATTCTAGTTATTTCATCTAAAAAA